>NW_027194866.1:0-300000 GCF_032444005.1 Ranitomeya imitator
AGAGCCACATGCTCACCGGTTTGCCACATGCTGTAGGCCTATGGACTGAACAAGAAACCACCAAAAATTTTAACCAGTCATCGTTCTCACAACACTAAGGACCAGTCATTCGAAATGACTTCTCCATGCATTTTATGCAATGGTAAAAGCACTATGATGAAAAGTGTGATATGTTTTCAGGTATCTCCTATACTAATAGAGCCACATGCTCACCGGTTTGCCACATGCTGTAGGCCTATGGACTGAACAAGAAACCACCAAAAATTTTAACCAGTCATCGTTCTCACAACACTGAGGACCAGTCATTCGAAATGACTTCTCCATGCATTTTATGCATTGGTAAAAGCACTATGATGAAAAGTGTGATATGTTTTCAGGTATCTCCTATACTAATAGAGCCACATGCTCACCGGTTTGCCACATGCTGTAGGCCTATGGACTGAACAAGAAACCACCAAAAATTTTAACCAGTCATCGTTCTCACAACACTGAGGACCAGTCATTCGAAATGACTTCTCCATGCATTTTATGCATTGGTAAAAGCACTATGATGAAAAGTGTGATATGTTTTCAGGTATCTCCTATACTAATAGAGCCACATGCTCACCGGTTTGCCACATGCTGTAGGCCTATGGACTGAACAAGAAACCACCAAAAATTTTAACCAGTCATCGTTCTCACAACACTGAGGACCAGTCATTCGAAATGACTTCTCCATGCATTTTATGCATTGGTAAAAGCACTATGATGAAAAGTGTGATATGTTTTCAGGTATCTCCTATACTAATAGAGCCACATGCTCACCGGTTTGCCACATGCTGTAGGCCTATGGACTGAACAAGAAACCACCAAAAATTTTAACCAGTCATCGTTCTCACAACACTGAGGACCAGTCATTCGAAATGACTTCTCCATGCATTTTATGCATTGGTAAAAGCACTATGATGAAAAGTGTGATATGTTTCAGGTATCTCCTATACTAATAGAGCCACATGCTCACCGGTTTGCCACATGCTGTAGGCCTATGGACTGAACAAGAAACCACCAAAAATTTTAACCAGTCATCATTCTCACAACACTGAGGACCAGTCATTCGAAACGACTTCTCCATGCATTTTATGCATTGGTAAAAGCACTATGATGAAAAGTGTGATATGTTTTCAGGTATCTCCTATACTAATAGAGCCACATGCTCACCGGTTTGCCACATGCTGTAGGCCTATGGACTGAACAAGAAACCACCAAATATTTTAACCAGTCATCGTTCTCAAAACACTGAGGACCAGTCATTCGAAATGACTTCTCCATGCATTTTATGCATTGGTAAAAGCACTATGATGAAAAGTGTGATATGTTTTCAGGTATCTCCTATACTAATAGAGCCACATGCTCACCGGTTTGCCACATGCTGTAGGCCTATGGACTGAACAAGAAACCACCAAAAATTTTAACCAGTCATCGTTCTCACAACACTGAGGACCAGTCATTCGAAATGACTTCTCCATGCATTTTATGCATTAGTAAAAGCACTATGATGAAAAGTGTGATATGTTTTCAGGTATCTCCTATACTAATAGAGCCACATGCTCACCGGTATGCCACATGCTGTAGGCCTATGGACTGAACAAGAAACAACCAAAAATTTTAACCAGTCATCATTCTCACAACACTGAGGACCAGTCATTCGAAATGACTTCTCTATGCATTTTATGCATTGGTAAAAGCACTATGATGAAAAGTGTGATATGTTTTCAGGTATCTCCTATACTAATAGAGCCACATGCTCACCGGTTTGCCACATGCTGTAGGCCTATGGACTGAACAAGAAACCACCAAAAATTTTAACCAGTCATCGTTCTCACAACACTGAGGACCAGTCATTCGAAATGACTTCTCCATGCATTTTATGCATTGGTAAAAGCACTATGATGAAAAGTGTGATATGTTTTCAGGTATCTCCTATACTAATAGAGCCACATGCTCACCGGTTTGCCACATGCTGTAGGCCTATGGACTGAACAAGAAACCACCAAAAATTTTAACCAGTCATCGTTCTCACAACACTGAGGACCAGTCATTCGAAATGACTTCTCCATGCATTTTATGCATTGGTAAAAGCACTTTGATGAAAAGTGTGATATGTTTTCAGGTATCTCCTATACTAATAGAGCCACATGCTCACCGGTTTGCCACATGCTGTAGGCCTATGGACTGAACAAGAAACCACCAAAAATTTTAACCAGTCATCGTTCTCACAACACTGAGGACCAGTCATTCGAAATGACTTCTCCATGCATTTTATGCATTGGTAAAAGCACTATGATGAAAAGTGTGATATGTTTTCAGGTATCTCCTATACTAATAGAGCCACATGCTCACCGGTTTGCCACATGCTGTAGGCCTATGGACTGAACAAGAAACCACCAAAAATTTTAACCAGTCATCGTTCTCACAACACTGAGGACCAGTCATTCGAAATGACTTCTCCATGCATTTTATGCATTGGTAAAAGCACTATGATGAAAAGTGTGATATGTTTTCAGGTATCTCCTATACTAATAGAGCCACATGCTCACCGGTTTGCCACATGCTGTAGGCCTATGGACTGAACAAGAAACCACCAAAAATTTTAACCAGTCATCGTTCTCACAACACTGAGGACCAGTCATTCGAAATGACTTCTCCATGCATTTTATGCATTGGTAAAAGCACTATGATGAAAAGTGTGATATGTTTTCAGGTATCTCCTATACTAATAGAGCCACATGCTCACCGGTTTGCCACATGCTGTAGGCCTATGGACTGAACAAGAAACCACCAAAAATTTTAACCAGTCATCGTTCTCACAACACTGAGGACCAGTCATTCGAAATGACTTCTCCATGCATTTTATGCATTGGTAAAAGCACTATGATGAAAAGTGTGATATGTTTTCAGGTATCTCCTATACTAATAGAGCCACATGCTCACCGGTTTGCCACATGCTGTAGGCCTATGGACTGAACAAGAAACCACCAAAAATTTTAACCAGTCATCGTTCTCACAACACTGAGGACCAGTCATTCGAAATGACTTCTCCATGCATTTTATGCATTGGTAAAAGCACTATGATGAAAAGTGTGATATGTTTCAGGTATCTCCTATACTAATAGAGCCACATGCTCACCGGTTTGCCACTTGCTGTAGGCCTATGGACTGAACAAGAAACCACCAAAAATTTTAACCAGTCATCGTTCTCACAACACTGAGGACCAGTCATTCGAAATGACTTCTCCATGCATTTTATGCATTGGTAAAAGCACTATGATGAAAAGTGTGATATGTTTTCAGGTATCTCCTATACTAATAGAGCCACATGCTCACCGGTTTGCCACATGCTGTAGGCCTATGGACTGAACAAGAAACCACCAAAAATTTTAACCAGTCATCGTTCTCACAACACTGAGGACCAGTCATTCGAAATGACTTCTCCATGCATTTTATGCATTGGTAAAAGCACTATGATGAAAATTGTGATATGTTTCAGGTATCTCCTATACTAATAGAGCCACATGCTCACCGGTTTGCCACATGCTGTAGGCCTATGGACTGAACAAGAAACCACCAAAAATTTTAACCAGTCATCGTTCTCACAACACTGAGGACCAGTCATTCGAAATGACTTCTCCATGCATTTTATGCATTGGTAAAAGCACTATGATGAAAAGTGTGATATGTTTTCAGGTATCTCCTATACTAATAGAGCCACATGCTCACCGGTTTGCCACATGCTGTAGGCCTATGGACTGAACAAGAAACCACCAAAAATTTTAACCAGTCATCATTCTCACAACACTGAGGACCAGTCATTCGAAATGACTTCTCCATGCATTTTATGCATTGGTAAAAGCACTATGATGAAAAGTGTGATATGTTTTCAGGTATCTCCTATACTAATAGAGCCACATGCTCACCGGTTTGCCACATGCTGTAGGCCTATGGACTGAACAAGAAACCACCAAAAATTTTAACCAGTCATCGTTCTCACAACACTGAGGACCAGTCATTCGAAATGACTTCTCCATGCATTTTATGCATTGGTAAAAGCACTATGATGAAAAGTGTGATATGTTTTCAGGTATCTCCTATACTAATAGAGCCACATGCTCACCGGTATGCCACATGCTGTAGGCCTATGGACTGAACAAGAAACAACCAAAAATTTTAACCAGTCATCATTCTCACAACACTGAGGACCAGTCATTCGAAATGACTTCTCCATGCATTTTATGCATTGGTAAAAGCACTATGATGAAAAGTGTGATATGTTTTCAGGTATCTCCTATACTAATAGAGCCACATGCTCACCGATTTGCCACATGCTGTAGGCCTATGGACTGAACAAGAAACCACCAAAAATTTTAACCAGTCATCGTTCTCACAACACTGAGGACCAGTCATTCGAAATGACTTCTCCATGCATTTTATGCATTGGAAAAAGCACTATGACGAAAAGTGTGATATGTTTTCAGGTAACTCCTATACTAATAGAGCCACATGCTCACCGGTTTGCCACATGCTGTAGGCCTATGGACTGAACAAGAAACCACCAAAAATTTTAACCAGTCATCGTTCTCACAACACTGAGGACCAGTCATTCGAAATGACTTCTCCATGCATTTTATGCATTGGTAAAAGCACTATGACGAAAAGTGTGATATGTTTTCAGGTATCTCCTATACTAATAGAGCCACATGCTCACCGGTTTGCCACATGCTGTAGGCCTATGGACTGAACAAGAAACCACCAAAAATTTTAACCAGTCATCGTTCTCACAACACTGAGGACCAGTCATTCGAAATGACTTCTCCATGCATTTTATGCATTGGTAAAAGCACTATGATGAAAAGTGTGATATGTTTTCAGGTATCTTCTATACTAATAGAGCCACATGCTCACCGGTTTGCCACATGCTGTAGGCCTATGGACTGAACAAGAAACCACCAAAAATTTTAACCAGTCATCGTTCTCACAACACTGAGGACCAGTCATTCGAAATGACTTCTCCATGCATTTTATGCATTGGTAAAAGCACTATGATGAAAAGTGTGATATGTTTTCAGGTATCTCCTATACTAATAGAGCCATATGCTCACCGGTTTGCCACATGCTGTAGGCCTATGGACTGAACAAGAAACCACCAAAAATTTTAACCAGTCATCGTTCTCACAACACTGAGGACCAGTCATTCGAAATGACTTCTCCATGCATTTTATGCATTGGTAAAAGCACTATGATGAAAAGTGTGATATGTTTTCAGGTATCTCCTATACTAATAGAGCCACATGCTCACCGGTTTGCCACATGCTGTAGGCCTATGGACTGAACAAGAAACCACCAAAAATTTTAACCAGTCATCGTTCTCACAACACTGAGGACCAGTCATTCGAAATGACTTCTCCATGCATTTTATGCATTGGTAAAAGCACTATGATGAAAAGTGTGATATGTTTTCAGGTATCTCCTATACTAATAGAGCCACATGCTCACCGGTTTGCCACATGCTGTAGGCCTATGGACTGAACAAGAAACCACCAAAAATTTTAACCAGTCATCGTTCTCACAACACTGAGGACCAGTCATTCGAAATGACTTCTCCATGCATTTTATGCATTGGTAAAAGCACTATGATGAAAAGTGTGATATGTTTTCAGGTATCTCCTATACTAATAGAGCCACATGCTCACCGGTTTGCCACATGCTGTAGGCCTATGGACTGAACAAGAAACCACCAAAAATTTTAACCAGTCATCGTTCTCACAACACTGAGGACCAGTCATTCGAAATGACTTCTCCATGCATTTTATGCATTGGTAAAAGCACTATGATGAAAAGTGTGATATGTTTTCAGGTATCTCCTATACTAATAGAGCCACATGCTCACCGGTTTGCCACATGCTGTAGGCCTATGGACTGAACAAGAAACCACCAAAAATTTTAACCAGTCATCGTTCTCACAACACTGAGGACCAGTCATTCGAAATGACTTCTCCATGCATTTTATGCATTGGTAAAAGCACTATGATGAAAAGTGTGATATGTTTTCAGGTATCTCCTATACTAATAGAGCCACATGCTCACCGGTTTGCCACATGCTGTAGGCCTATGGACTGAACAAGAAACCACCAAAAATTTTAACCAGTCATCGTTCTCACAACACTGAGGACCAGTCATTCGAAATGACTTCTCCATGCATTTTATGCATTGGTAAAAGCACTATGATGAAAAGTGTGATATGTTTTCAGGTATCTCCTATACTAATAGAGCCACATGCTCACCGGTTTGCCACATGCTGTAGGCCTATGGACTGAACAAGAAACCACCAAATATTTTAACCAGTCATCGTTCTCAAAACACTGAGGACCAGTCATTCGAAATGACTTCTCCATGCATTTTATGCATTGGTAAAAGCACTATGATGAAAAGTGTGATATGTTTTCAGGTATCTCCTATACTAATAGAGCCACATGCTCACCGGTTTGCCACATGCTGTAGGCCTATGGACTGAACAAGAAACCACCAAAAATTTTAACCAGTCATCGTTCTCACAACACTGAGGACCAGTCATTCGAAATGACTTCTCCATGCATTTTATGCATTGGTAAAAGCACTATGATGAAAAGTGTGATATGTTTTCAGGTATCTCCTATACTAATAGAGCCACATGCTCACCGGTATGCCACATGCTGTAGGCCTATGGACTGAACAAGAAACAACCAAAAATTTTAACCAGTCATCGTTCTCACAACACTGAGGACCAGTCATTCGAAATGACTTCTCCATGCATTTTATGCATTGGTAAAAGCACTATGATGAAAAGTGTGATATGTTTTCAGGTATCTCCTATACTAATAGAGCCACATGCTCACCGGTTTGCCACATGCTGTAGGCCTATGGACTGAACAAGAAACCACCAAAAATTTTAACCAGTCATCGTTCTCACAACACTGAGGACCAGTCATTCGAAATGACTTCTCCATGCATTTTATGCATTGGTAAAAGCACTATGACGAAAAGTGTGATATGTTTTCAGGTAACTCCTATACTAATAGAGCCACATGCTCACCGGTTTGCCACATGCTGTAGGCCTATGGACTGAACAAGAAACCACCAAAAATTTTAACCAGTCATCGTTCTCACAACACTGAGGACCAGTCATTCGAAATGACTTCTCCATGCATTTTATGCATTGGTAAAAGCACTATGATGAAAAGTGTGATATGTTTTCAGGTATCTCCTATACTAATAGAGCCACATGCTCACCGGTTTGCCACATGCTGTAGGCCTATGGACTGAACAAGAAACCACCAAAAATTTTAACCAGTCATCGTTCTCACAACACTGAGGACCAGTCATTTGAAATGACTTCTCCATGCATTTTATGCATTGGTAAAAGCACTATGATGAAAAGTGTGATATGTTTTCAGGTATCTCCTATACTAATAGAGCCACATGCTCACCGGTTTGCCACATGCTGTAGGCCTATGGACTGAACAAGAAACCACCAAAAATTTTAACCAGTCATCGTTCTCACAACACTGAGGACCAGTCAATCGAAATGACTTCTCCATGCATTTTATGCATTGGTAAAAGCACTATGATGAAAAGTGTGATATGTTTTCAGGTATCTCCTATACTAATAGAGCCACATGCTCACCGGTTTGCCACATGCTGTAGGCCTATGGACTGAACAAGAAACCACCAAAAATTTTAACCAGTCATCGTTCTCACAACACTGAGGACCAGTCATTCGAAATGACTTCTCCATGCATTTTATGCATTGGTAAAAGCACTATGATGAAAAGTGTGATATGTTTTCAGGTATCTCCTATACTAATAGAGCCACATGCTCACCGGTTTGCCACATGCTGTAGGCCTATGGACTGAACAAGAAACCACCAAAAATTTTAACCAGTCATCGTTCTCACAACACTGAGGACCAGTCATTCGAAATGACTTCTCCATGCATTTTATGCATTGGTAAAAGCACTATGATGAAAAGTGTGATATGTTTTCAGGTATCTCCTATACTAATAGAGCCACATGCTCACCGGTTTGCCACATGCTGTAGGCCTATGGACTGAACAAGAAACCACCAAATATTTTAACCAGTCATCGTTCTCAAAACACTGAGGACCAGTCATTCGAAATGACTTCTCCATGCATTTTATGCATTGGTAAAAGCACTATGATGAAAAGTGTGATATGTTTTCAGGTATCTCCTATACTAATAGAGCCACATGCTCACCGGTTTGCCACATGCTGTAGGCCTATGGACTGAACAAGAAACCACCAAAAATTTTAACCAGTCATCGTTCTCACAACACTGAGGACCAGTCATTCGAAATGACTTCTCCATGCATTTTATGCATTGGTAAAAGCACTATGATGAAAAGTGTGATATGTTTTCAGGTATCTCCTATACTAATAGAGCCACATGCTCACCGGTTTGCCACATGCTGTAGGCCTATGGACTGAACAAGAAACCACCAAAAATTTTAACCAGTCATCGTTCTCACAACACTGAGGACCAGTCATTCGAAATGACTTCTCCATGCATTTTATGCATTGGTAAAAGCACTATGATGAAAAGTGTGATATGTTTTCAGGTATCTCCTATACTAATAGAGCCACATGCTCACCGGTTTGCCACATGCTGTAGGCCTATGGACTGAACAAGAAACCACCAAAAATTTTAACCAGTCATCGTTCTCACAACACTGAGGACCAGTCATTCAAAATGACTTCTCCATGCATTTTATGCATTGGTAAAAGCACTATGATGAAAAGTGTGATATGTTTTCAGGTATCTCCTATACTAATAGAGCCACATGCTCACCGGTTTGCCACATGCTGTAGGCCTATGGACTGAACAAGAAACCACCAAAAATTTTAACCAGTCATCGTTCTCACAACACTGAGGACCAGTCATTCGAAATGACTTCTCCATGCATTTTATGCATTGGTAAAAGCACTATGATGAAAAGTGTGATATGTTTTCAGGTATCTCCTATACTAATAGAGCCACATGCTCACCGGTTTGCCACATGCTGTAGGCCTATGGACTGAACAAGAAACCACCAAAAATTTTAACCAGTCATTGTTCTCACAACACTGAGGACCAGTCATTCGAAATGACTTCTCCATGCATTTTATGCATTGGTAAAAGCACTATGATGAAAAGTGTGATATGTTTTCAGGTATCTCCTATACTAATAGAGCCACATGCTCACCGGTTTGCCACATGCTGTAGGCCTATGGACTGAACAAGAAACCACCAAAAATTTTAACCAGTCATTGTTCTCACAACACTGAGGACCAGTCATTCGAAATGACTTCTCCATGCATTTTATGCATTGGTAAAAGCACTATGATGAAAAGTGTGATATGTTTCAGGTATCTCCTATACTAATAGAGCCACATGCTCACCGGTTTGCCACATGCTGTAGGCCTATGGACTGAACAAGAAACCACCAAAAATTTTAACCAGTCATCGTTCTCACAACACTGAGGACCAGTCATTCGAAATGACTTCTCCATGCATTTTATGCATTGGTAAAAGCACTATGATGAAAAGTGTGATATGTTTTCAGGTATCTCCTATACTAATAGAGCCACATGCTCACCGGTTTGCCACATGCTGTAGGCCTATGGACTGAACAAGAAACCACCAAAAATTTTAACCAGTCATCGTTCTCACAACACTGAGGACCAGTCATTCGAAATGACTTCTCCATGCATTTTATGCATTGGTAAAAGCACTATGATGAAAAGTGTGATATGTTTTCAGGTATCTCCTATACTAATAGAGCCACATGCTCACCGGTTTGCCACATGCTGTAGGCCTATGGACTGAACAAGAAACCACCAAAAATTTTAACCAGTCATCGTTCTCACAACACTGAGGACCAGTCATTCAAAATGACTTCTCCATGCATTTTATGCATTGGTAAAAGCACTATGATGAAAAGTGTGATATGTTTTCAGGTATCTCCTATACTAATAGAGCCACATGCTCACCGGTTTGCCACATGCTGTAGGCCTATGGACTGAACAAGAAACCACCAAAAATTTTAACCAGTCATCGTTCTCACAACACTGAGGACCAGTCATTCGAAATGACTTCTCCATGCATTTTATGCATTGGTAAAAGCACTATGATGAAAAGTGTGATATGTTTTCAGGTATCTCCTATACTAATAGAGCCACATGCTCACCGGTTTGCCACATGCTGTAGGCCTATGGACTGAACAAGAAACCACCAAAAATTTTAACCAGTCATTGTTCTCACAACACTGAGGACCAGTCATTCGAAATGACTTCTCCATGCATTTTATGCATTGGTAAAAGCACTATGATGAAAAGTGTGATATGTTTTCAGGTATCTCCTATACTAATAGAGCCACATGCTCACCGGTTTGCCACATGCTGTAGGCCTATGGACTGAACAAGAAACCACCAAAAATTTTAACCAGTCATCGTTCTCACAACACTGAGGACCAGTCATTCGAAATGACTTCTCCATGCATTTTATGCATTGGTAAAAGCACTATGATGAAAAGTGTGATATGTTTCAGGTATCTCCTATACTAATAGAGCCACATGCTCATCGGTTTGCCACATGCTGTAGGCCTATGGACTGAACAAGAAACCACCAAAAATTTTAACCAGTCATCGTTCTCACAACACTGAGGACCAGTCATTCGAAATGACTTCTCCATGCATTTTATGCATTGGTAAAAGCACTATGATGAAAAGTGTGATATGTTTTCAGGTATCTCCTATACTAATAGAGCCACATGCTCACCGGTTTGCCACATGCTGTAGGCCTATGGACTGAACAAGAAACCACCAAAAATTTTAACCAGTCATCGTTCTCACAACAC
This sequence comes from Ranitomeya imitator, assembly GCF_032444005.1. Lineage (NCBI taxonomy): Eukaryota > Metazoa > Chordata > Amphibia > Anura > Dendrobatidae > Ranitomeya > Ranitomeya imitator. Next base: position 10,926 of record NW_027194866.1, read on the forward strand.
TGAGGACCAGTCATTCGAAATGACTTCTCCATGCATTTTATAGATTGGTAAAAGCACTATGATGAAAAGTGTGATATGTTTTCAGGGGTCTCCTATACTAATAGAGCCACATGCTCACCGGTTTGCCACATGCTGTAGGCCTATGGACTGAACAAGAAACCACCAAATATTTTAACCAGTCATCGTTCTCAAAACACTGAGGACCAGTCATTCGAAATGACTTCTCCATGCATTTTATGCATTGGTAAAAGCACTATGATGAAAAGTGTGATATGTTTTCAGGTATCTCCTATACTAATAGAGCCACATGCTCACCGGTGTGCCACATGCTGTAGGCCTATGGACTGAACAAGAAACCACCAAAAATTTTAACCAGTCATCGTTCTCACAACACTGAGGACCAGTCATTCGAAATGACTTCTCCATGCATTTTATGCATTGGTAAAAGCACTATGATGAAAAGTGTGATATGTTTTCAGGTATCTCCTATACTAATAGAGCCACATGCTCACCGGTATGCCACATGCTGTAGGCCTATGGACTGAACAAGAAACAACCAAAAATTTTAACCAGTCATCATTCTCACAACACTGAGGACCAGTCATTCGAAATGACTTCTCCATGCATTTTATGCATTGGTAAAAGCACTATGATGAAAAGTGTGATATGTTTTCAGGTATCTCCTATACTAATAGAGCCACATGCTCACCGGTTTGCCACATGCTGTAGGCCTATGGACTGAACAAGAAACCACCAAAAATTTTAACCAGTCATCATTCTCACAACACTGAGGACCAGTCATTCGAAATGACTTCTCCATGCATTTTATGCATTGGTAAAAGCACTATGATGAAAAGTGTGATATGTTTTCAGGTATCTCCTATACTAATAGAGCCACATGCTCACCGGTTTGCCACATGCTGTAGGCCTATGGACTGAACAAGAAACCACCAAAAATTTTAACCAGTCATCGTTCTCACAACACTGAGGACCAGTCATTCGAAATGACTTCTCCATGCATTTTATGCATTGGTAAAAGCACTATGATGAAAAGTGTGATATGTTTTCAGGTATCTCCTATACTAATAGAGCCACATGCTCACCGGTTTGCCACATGCTGTAGGCCTATGGACTGAACAAGAAACCACCAAAAATTTTAACCAGTCATCGTTCTCACAACACTGAGGACCAGTCATTCGAAATGACTTCTCCATGCATTTTATGCATTGGTAAAAGCACTATGATGAAAAGTGTGATATGTTTCAGGTATCTCCTATACTAATAGAGCCACATGCTCACCGGTTTGCCACATGCTGTAGGCCTATGGACTGAACAAGAAACCACCAAAAATTTTAACCAGTCATCATTCTCACAACACTGAGGACCAGTCATTCGAAACGACTTCTCCATGCATTTTATGCATTGGTAAAAGCACTATGATGAAAAGTGTGATATGTTTTCAGGTATCTCCTATACTAATAGAGCCACATGCTCACCGGTTTGCCACATGCTGTAGGCCTATGGACTGAACAAGAAACCACCAAATATTTTAACCAGTCATCGTTCTCAAAACACTGAGGACCAGTCATTCGAAATGACTTCTCCATGCATTTTATGCATTGGTAAAAGCACTATGATGAAAAGTGTGATATGTTTTCAGGTATCTCCTATACTAATAGAGCCACATGCTCACCGGTTTGCCACATGCTGTAGGCCTATGGACTGAACAAGAAACCACCAAATATTTTAACCAGTCATCGTTCTCAAAACACTGAGGACCAGTCATTCGAAATGACTTCTCCATGCATTTTATGCATTGGTAAAAGCACTATGATGAAAAGTGTGATATGTTTTCAGGTATCTCCTATACTAATAGAGCCACATGCTCACCGGTTTGCCACATGCTGTAGGCCTATGGACTGAACAAGAAACCACCAAAAATTTTAACCAGTCATCGTTCTCACAACACTGAGGACCAGTCATTCGAAATGACTTCTCCATGCATTTTATGCATTGGTAAAAGCACTATGATGAAAAGTGTGATATGTTTTCAGGTATCTCCTATACTAATAGAGCCACATGCTCACCGGTTTGCCACATGCTGTAGGCCTATGGACTGAACAAGAAACCACCAAAAATTTTAACCAGTCATCGTTCTCACAACACTGAGGACCAGTCATTCGAAATGACTTCTCCATGCATTTTATGCATTGGTAAAAGCACTATGATGAAAAGTGTGATATGTTTTCAGGTATCTCCTATACTAATAGAGCCACATGCTCACCGGTTTGCCACATGCTGTAGGCCTATGGACTGAACAAGAAACCACCAAAAATTTTAACCAGTCATCGTTCTCACAACACTGAGGACCAGTCATTCAAAATGACTTCTCCATGCATTTTATGCATTGGTAAAAGCACTATGATGAAAAGTGTGATATGTTTTCAGGTATCTCCTATACTAATAGAGCCACATGCTCACCGGTTTGCCACATGCTGTAGGCCTATGGACTGAACAAGAAACCACCAAAAATTTTAACCAGTCATCGTTCTCACAACACTGAGGACCAGTCATTCGAAATGACTTCTCCATGCATTTTATGCATTGGTAAAAGCACTATGATGAAAAGTGTGATATGTTTTCAGGTATCTCCTATACTAATAGAGCCACATGCTCACCGGTTTGCCACATGCTGTAGGCCTATGGACTGAACAAGAAACCACCAAAAATTTTAACCAGTCATTGTTCTCACAACACTGAGGACCAGTCATTCGAAATGACTTCTCCATGCATTTTATGCATTGGTAAAAGCACTATGATGAAAAGTGTGATATGTTTTCAGGTATCTCCTATACTAATAGAGCCACATGCTCACCGGTTTGCCACATGCTGTAGGCCTATGGACTGAACAAGAAACCACCAAAAATTTTAACCAGTCATTGTTCTCACAACACTGAGGACCAGTCATTCGAAATGACTTCTCCATGCATTTTATGCATTGGTAAAAGCACTATGATGAAAAGTGTGATATGTTTCAGGTATCTCCTATACTAATAGAGCCACATGCTCACCGGTTTGCCACATGCTGTAGGCCTATGGACTGAACAAGAAACCACCAAAAATTTTAACCAGTCATCGTTCTCACAACACTGAGGACCAGTCATTCGAAATGACTTCTCCATGCATTTTATGCATTGGTAAAAGCACTATGATGAAAAGTGTGATATGTTTTCAGGTATCTCCTATACTAATAGAGCCACATGCTCACCGGTTTGCCACATGCTGTAGGCCTATGGACTGAACAAGAAACCACCAAAAATTTTAACCAGTCATCGTTCTCACAACACTGAGGACCAGTCATTCGAAATGACTTCTCCATGCATTTTATGCATTGGTAAAAGCACTATGATGAAAAGTGTGATATGTTTTCAGGTATCTCCTATACTAATAGAGCCACATGCTCACCGGTTTGCCACATGCTGTAGGCCTATGGACTGAACAAGAAACCACCAAAAATTTTAACCAGTCATCGTTCTCACAACACTGAGGACCAGTCATTCAAAATGACTTCTCCATGCATTTTATGCATTGGTAAAAGCACTATGATGAAAAGTGTGATATGTTTTCAGGTATCTCCTATACTAATAGAGCCACATGCTCACCGGTTTGCCACATGCTGTAGGCCTATGGACTGAACAAGAAACCACCAAAAATTTTAACCAGTCATCGTTCTCACAACACTGAGGACCAGTCATTCGAAATGACTTCTCCATGCATTTTATGCATTGGTAAAAGCACTATGATGAAAAGTGTGATATGTTTTCAGGTATCTCCTATACTAATAGAGCCACATGCTCACCGGTTTGCCACATGCTGTAGGCCTATGGACTGAACAAGAAACCACCAAAAATTTTAACCAGTCATTGTTCTCACAACACTGAGGACCAGTCATTCGAAATGACTTCTCCATGCATTTTATGCATTGGTAAAAGCACTATGATGAAAAGTGTGATATGTTTTCAGGTATCTCCTATACTAATAGAGCCACATGCTCACCGGTTTGCCACATGCTGTAGGCCTATGGACTGAACAAGAAACCACCAAAAATTTTAACCAGTCATCGTTCTCACAACACTGAGGACCAGTCATTCGAAATGACTTCTCCATGCATTTTATGCATTGGTAAAAGCACTATGATGAAAAGTGTGATATGTTTCAGGTATCTCCTATACTAATAGAGCCACATGCTCATCGGTTTGCCACATGCTGTAGGCCTATGGACTGAACAAGAAACCACCAAAAATTTTAACCAGTCATCGTTCTCACAACACTGAGGACCAGTCATTCGAAATGACTTCTCCATGCATTTTATGCATTGGTAAAAGCACTATGATGAAAAGTGTGATATGTTTTCAGGTATCTCCTATACTAATAGAGCCACATGCTCACCGGTTTGCCACATGCTGTAGGCCTATGGACTGAACAAGAAACCACCAAAAATTTTAACCAGTCATCGTTCTCACAACACTGAGGACCAGTCATTCGAAATGACTTCTCCATGCATTTTATAGATTGGTAAAAGCACTATGATGAAAAGTGTGATATGTTTTCAGGGGTCTCCTATACTAATAGAGCCACATGCTCACCGGTTTGCCACATGCTGTAGGCCTATGGACTGAACAAGAAACCACCAAATATTTTAACCAGTCATCGTTCTCAAAACACTGAGGACCAGTCATTCGAAATGACTTCTCCATGCATTTTATGCATTGGTAAAAGCACTATGATGAAAAGTGTGATATGTTTTCAGGTATCTCCTATACTAATAGAGCCACATGCTCACCGGTGTGCCACATGCTGTAGGCCTATGGACTGAACAAGAAACCACCAAAAATTTTAACCAGTCATCGTTCTCACAACACTGAGGACCAGTCATTCGAAATGACTTCTCCATGCATTTTATGCATTGGTAAAAGCACTATGATGAAAAGTGTGATATGTTTTCAGGTATCTCCTATACTAATAGAGCCACATGCTCACCGGTATGCCACATGCTGTAGGCCTATGGACTGAACAAGAAACAACCAAAAATTTTAACCAGTCATCATTCTCACAACACTGAGGACCAGTCATTCGAAATGACTTCTCCATGCATTTTATGCATTGGTAAAAGCACTATGATGAAAAGTGTGATATGTTTTCAGGTATCTCCTATACTAATAGAGCCACATGCTCACCGGTTTGCCACATGCTGTAGGCCTATGGACTGAACAAGAAACCACCAAAAATTTTAACCAGTCATCATTCTCACAACACTGAGGACCAGTCATTCGAAATGACTTCTCCATGCATTTTATGCATTGGTAAAAGCACTATGATGAAAAGTGTGATATGTTTTCAGGTATCTCCTATACTAATAGAGCCACATGCTCACCGGTTTGCCACATGCTGTAGGCCTATGGACTGAACAAGAAACCACCAAAAATTTTAACCAGTCATCGTTCTCACAACACTGAGGACCAGTCATTCGAAATGACTTCTCCATGCATTTTATGCATTGGTAAAAGCACTATGATGAAAAGTGTGATATGTTTTCAGGTATCTCCTATACTAATAGGGCCACATGCTCACCGGTTTGCCACATGCTGTAGGCCTATGGACTGAACAAGAAACCACCAAAAATTTTAACCAGTCATCGTTCTCACAACACTGAGGACCAGTCATTCGAAATGACTTCTCCATGCATTTTATGCATTGGTAAAAGCACTATGATGAAAAGTGTGATATGTTTCAGGTATCTCCTATACTAATAGAGCCACATGCTCACCGGTTTGCCACATGCTGTAGGCCTATGGACTGAACAAGAAACCACCAAAAATTTTAACCAGTCATCATTCTCACAACACTGAGGACCAGTCATTCGAAACGACTTCTCCATGCATTTTATGCATTGGTAAAAGCACTATGATGAAAAGTGTGATATGTTTTCAGGTATCTCCTATACTAATAGAGCCACATGCTCACCGGTTTGCCACATGCTGTAGGCCTATGGACTGAACAAGAAACCACCAAATATTTTAACCAGTCATCGTTCTCAAAACACTGAGGACCAGTCATTCGAAATGACTTCTCCATGCATTTTATGCATTGGTAAAAGCACTATGATGAAAAGTGTGATATGTTTTCAGGTATCTCCTATACTAATAGAGCCACATGCTCACCGGTTTGCCACATGCTGTAGGCCTATGGACTGAACAAGAAACCACCAAAAATTTTAACCAGTCATCGTTCTCACAACACTGAGGACCAGTCATTCGAAATGACTTCTCCATGCATTTTATGCATTAGTAAAAGCACTATGATGAAAAGTGTGATATGTTTTCAGGTATCTCCTATACTAATAGAGCCACATGCTCACCGGTATGCCACATGCTGTAGGCCTATGGACTGAACAAGAAACAACCAAAAATTTTAACCAGTCATCATTCTCACAACACTGAGGACCAGTCATTCGAAATGACTTCTCTATGCATTTTATGCATTGGTAAAAGCACTATGATGAAAAGTGTGATATGTTTTCAGGTATCTCCTATACTAATAGAGCCACATGCTCACCGGTTTGCCACATGCTGTAGGCCTATGGACTGAACAAGAAACCACCAAAAATTTTAACCAGTCATCGTTCTCACAACACTGAGGACCAGTCATTCGAAATGACTTCTCCATGCATTTTATGCATTGGTAAAAGCACTATGATGAAAAGTGTGATATGTTTTCAGGTATCTCCTATACTAATAGAGCCACATGCTCACCGGTATGCCACATGCTGTAGGCCTATGGACTGAACAAGAAACAACCAAAAATTTTAACCAGTCATCAATCTCACAACACTGAGGACCAGTCATTCGAAATGACTTCTCCATGCATTTTATGCATTGGTAAAAGCACTATGATGAAAAGTGTGATATGTTTTCAGGTATCTCCTATACTAATAGAGCCACATGCTCACCGGTTTGCCACATGCTGTAGGCCTATGGACTGAACAAGAAACCACCAAAAATTTTAACCAGTCATCGTTCTCACAACACTGAGGACCAGTCATTCGAAATGACTTCTCCATGCATTTTATGCATTGGTAAAAGCACTATGACGAAAAGTGTGATATGTTTTCAGGTAACTCCTATACTAATAGAGCCACATGCTCACCGGTTTGCCACATGCTGTAGGCCTATGGACTGAACAAGAAACCACCAAAAATTTTAACCAGTCATCGTTCTCACAACACTGAGGACCAGTCATTCGAAATGACTTCTCCATGCATTTTATGCATTGGTAAAAGCACTATGACGAAAAGTGTGATATGTTTTCAGGTATCTCCTATACTAATAGAGCCACATGCTCACCGGTTTGCCACATGCTGTAGGCCTATGGACTGAACAAGAAACCACCAAAAATTTTAACCAGTCATCGTTCTCACAACACTGAGGACCAGTCATTCGAAATGACTTCTCCATGCATTTTATGCATTGGTAAAAGCACTATGATGAAAAGTGTGATATGTTTTCAGGTATCTCCTATACTAATAGAGCCACATGCTCACCGGTTTGCCACATGCTGTAGGCCTATGGACTGAACAAGAAACCACCAAAAATTTTAACCAGTCATCGTTCTCACAACACTGAGGACCAGTCATTCGAAATGACTTCTCCATGCATTTTATGCATTGGTAAAAGCACTATGATGAAAAGTGTGATATGTTTTCAGGTATCTCCTATACTAATAGAGCCACATGCTCACCGGTTTGCCACATGCTGTAGGCCTATGGACTGAACAAGAAACCACCAAAAATTTTAACCAGTCATCGTTCTCACAACACTGAGGACCAGTCATTCGAAATGACTTCTCCATGCATTTTATGCATTGGTAAAAGCACTATGATGAAAAGTGTGATATGTTTTCAGGTATCTCCTATACTAATAGAGCCACATGCTCACCGGTTTGCCACATGCTGTAGGCCTATGGACTGAACAAGAAACCACCAAAAATTTTAACCAGTCATCGTTCTCACAACACTGAGGACCAGTCATTCGAAATGACTTCTCCATGCATTTTATGCATTGGTAAAAGCACTATGATGAAAAGTGTGATATGTTTTCAGGTATCTCCTATACTAATAGAGCCACATGCTCACCGGTTTGCCACATGCTGTAGGCCTATGGACTGAACAAGAAACCACCAAAAATTTTAACCAGTCATCGTTCTCACAACACTGAGGACCAGTCATTCGAAATGACTTCTCCATGCATTTTATGCATTGGTAAAAGCACTATGATGAAAAGTGTGATATGTTTTCAGGTATCTCCTATACTAATAGAGCCACATGCTCACCGGTTTGCCACATGCTGTAGGCCTATGGACTGAACAAGAAACCACCAAAAATTTTAACCAGTCATCGTTCTCACAACACTGAAGACCAGTCATTCGAAATGACTTCTCCATGCATTTTATGCATTGGTAAAAGCACTATGATGAAAAGTGTGATATGTTTTCAGGTATCTCCTATACTAATAGAGCCACATGCTCACCGGTTTGCCACATGCTGTAGGCCTATGGACTGAACAAGAAACCACCAAAAATTTTAACCAGTCATCGTTCTCACAACACTGAGGACCAGTCATTCGAAATGACTTCTCCATGCATTTTATGCATTGGTAAAAGCACTATGATGAAAAGTGTGATATGTTTTCAGGTATCTCCTATACTAATAGAGCCACATGCTCACCGGTTTGCCACATGCTGTTGGCCTATGGACTGAACAAGAAACCACCAAATATTTTAACCAGTCATCGTTCTCAAAACACTGAGGACCAGTCATTCGAAATGACTTCTCCATGCATTTTATGCATTGGTAAAAGCACTATGATGAAAAGTGTGATATGTTTTCAGGTATCTCCTATACTAATAGAGCCACATGCTCACCGGTTTGCCACATGCTGTAGGCCTATGGACTGAACAAGAAACCACCAAAAATTTTAACCAGTCATCGTTCTTACAACACTGAGGACCAGTCATTCGAAATGACTTCTCCATGCATTTTATGCATTGGTAAAAGCACTATGATGAAAAGTGTGATATGTTTTCAGGTATCTCCTATACTAATAGAGCCACATGCTCACCGGTATGCCACATGCTGTAGGCCTATGGACTGAACAAGAAACAACCAAAAATTTTAACCAGTCATTGTTCTCACAACACTGAGGACCAGTCATTCGAAATGACTTCTCCATGCATTTTATGCATTGGTAAAAGCACTATGATGAAAAGTGTGATATGTTTTCAGGTATCTCCTATACTAATAGAGCCACATGCTCACCGGTTTGCCACATGCTGTAGGCCTATGGACTGAACAAGAAACCACCAAAAATTTTAACCAGTCATCGTTCTCACAACACTGAAGACCAGTCATTCGAAATGACTTCTCCATGCATTTTATGCATTGGTAAAAGCACTATGATGAAAAGTGTGATATGTTTTCAGGTATCTCCTATACTAATAGAGCCACATGCTCACCGGTTTGCCACATGCTGTAGGCCTATGGACTGAACAAGAAACCACCAAAAATTTTAACCAGTCATCGTTCTCACAACACTGAGGACCAGTCATTCGAAATGACTTCTCCATGCATTTTATGCATTGGTAAAAGCACTATGATGAAAAGTGTGATATGTTTTCAGGTATCTCCTATACTAATAGAGCCACATGCTCACCGGTTTGCCACATGCTGTAGGCCTATGGACTGAACAAGAAACCACCAAAAATTTTAACCAGTCATCGTTCTCACAACACTGAGGACCAGTCATTCGAAATGACTTCTCCATGCATTTTATGCATTGGTAAAAGCACTATGATGAAAAGTGTGATATGTTTTCAGGTATCTCCTATACTAATAGAGCCACATGCTCACCGGTTTGCCACATGCTGTAGGCCTATGGACTGAACAAGAAACCACCAAAAATTTTAACCAGTCATCGTTCTCACAACACTGAGGACCAGTCATTCGAAATGACTTCTCCATGCATTTTATGCATTGGTAAAAGCACTATGATGAAAAGTGTGATATGTTTTCAGGTATCTCCTATACTAATAGAGCCACATGCTCACCGGTTTGCCACATGCTGTAGGCCTATGGACTGAACAAGAAACCACCAAAAATTTTAACCAGTCATCGTTCTCACAACACTGAGGACCAGTCATTCGAAATGACTTCTCCATGCATTTTATGCATTGGTAAAAGCACTATGATGAAAAGTGTGATATGTTTTCAGGTATCTCCTATACTAATAGAGCCACATGCTCACCGGTTTGCCACATGCTGTAGGCCTATGGACTGAACAAGAAACCACCAAAAATTTTAACCAGTCATCGTTCTCACAACACTGAAGACCAGTCATTCGAAATGACTTCTCCATGCATTTTATGCATTGGTAAAAGCACTATGATGAAAAGTGTGATATGTTTTCAGGTATCTCCTATACTAATAGAGCCACATGCTCACCGGTTTGCCACATGCTGTAGGCCTATGGACTGAACAAGAAACCACCAAAAATTTTAACCAGTCATCGTTCTCACAACACTGAGGACCAGTCATTCGAAATGACTTCTCCATGCATTTTATGCATTGGTAAAAGCACTATGATGAAAAGTGTGATATGTTTTCAGGTATCTCCTATACTAATAGAGCCACATGCTCACCGGTTTGCCACATGCTGTAGGCCTATGGACTGAACAAGAAACCACCAAAAATTTTAACCAGTCATCGTTCTCACAACACTGAAGACCAGTCATTCGAAATGACTTCTCCATGCATTTTATGCATTGGTAAAAGAACTATGATGAAAAGTAACATAGTAACATAGTAACATAGTTAGTAAGGCCGAAAAAAGACATTTGTCCATCCAGTTCAGCCTATATTCCATCATAATAAATACCCAGATCTACGTCCTTCTACAGAACCTAATAATTGTATGATACAATATTGTTCTGCTCCAGGAAGACATCCAGGCCTCTCTTGAACCCCTCGACTGAGTTCGCCATCACCACCTCCTCAGGCAAGCAATTCCAGATTCTCACTGCCCTAACAGTAAAGAATCCTCTTCTATGTTGGTGGAAAAACCTTCTCTCCTCCAGACGCAAAGAATGCCCCCTTGTGCCAGTCACCTTCCTTGGTATAAACAGATCCTCAGCGAGATATTTGTATTGTCCCCTTATATACTTATACATGGTTATTAGATCGCCCCTCAGTCGTCTTTTTTCTAGACTAAATAATCCTAATTTCGCTAATCTATCTGGGTATTGTAGTTCTCCCATCCCCTTTATTAATTTTGTTGCCCTCCTTTGTACTCTCTCTAGTTCCATTATATCCTTCCTGAGCACCGGTGCCCAAAACTGGACACAGTACTCCATGTGCGGTCTAACTAGGGATTTGTACAGAGGCAGTATAATGCTCTCATCATGTGTATCCAGACCTCTTTTAATGCACCCCATGATCCTGTTTGCCTTGGCAGCTGCTGCCTGGCACTGGCTGCTCCAGGTAAGTTTATCATTAACTAGGATCCCCAAGTCCTTCTCCCTGTCAGATTTACCCAGTGGTTTCCCGTTCAGTGTGTAATGGTGATATTGATTCCCTCTTCCCATGTGTATAACCTTACATTTATCATTGTTAAACCTCATCTGCCACCTTTCAGCCCAAGTTTCCAACTTATCCAGATCCATCTGTAGCAGAATACTATCTTCTCTTGTATTAACTGCTTTACATAGTTTTGTATCATCTGCAAATATCGATATTTTACTGTGTAAACCTTCTACCAGATCATTAATGAATATGTTGAAGAGAACAGGTCCCAATACTGACCCCTGCGGTACCCCACTGGTCACAGCGACCCAGTTAGAGACTATACCATTTATAACCACCCTCTGCTTTCTATCACTAAGCCAGTTACTAACCCATTTACACACATTTTCCCCCAGACCAAGCATTCTCATTTTGTGTACCAACCTCTTGTGCGGCACGGTATCAAACGCTTTGGAAAAATCGAGATATACCACGTCCAATGACTCACCGTGGTCCAGTCTATAGCTTACCTCTTCATAAAAACTGATTAGATTGGTTTGACAGGAGCGATTTCTCATAAACCCATGCTGATATGGAGTTAAACAGTTATTCTCATTGAGATAATCCAGAATAACATCCCTCAGAAACCCTTCAAATATTTTACCAACAATAGAGGTTAGACTTACTGGCCTATAATTTCCAGGTTCACTTTTAGAGCCCTTTTTGAATATTGGCACCACATTTGCTATGCGCCAGTCCTGCGGAACAAACCCTGTCGCTATAGAGTCACTAAAAATAAGAAATAATGGTTTATCTATTACATTACTTAGTTCTCTTAGTACTCGTGGGTGTATGCCATCCGGACCCGGAGATTTATCTATTTTAATCTTATTTAGCCGGTTTCGCACCTCTTCTTGGGTTAGATTGGTGACCCTTAATATAGGGTTTTCATTGTTTCTTGGGATTTCACCTAGCATTTCATTTTCCACCGTGAATACCGTGGAGAAGAAGGTGTTTAATATGTTAGCTTTTTCCTCGTCATCTACAACCATTCTTTCCTCACTATTTTTTAAGGGGCCTACATTTTCAGTTTTTATTCTTTTACTATTGATATAGTTGAAGAACAGTTTGGGATTAGTTTTACTCTCCTTAGCAATGTGCTTCTCTGTTTCCTTTTTGGCAGCTTTAATTAGTTTTTTAGATAAAGTATTTTTTTAGATAAAGTATTTTTTAGATAAAGTGTGATATGTTTTCAGGTATCTCCTATACTAATAGAGCCACATGCTCACCGGTTTGCCACATGCTGTAGGCCTATGGACTGAACAAGAAACCACCAAAAATTTTAACCAGTCATCGTTCTCACAACACTGAGGACCAGTCATTCGAAATGACTTCTCCATGCATTTTATGCATTGGTAAAAGCACTATGATGAAAAGTGTGATATGTTTTCAGGTATCTCCTATACTAATAGAGCCACATGCTCACCGGTATGCCACATGCTGTAGGCCTATGGACTGAACAAGAAACAACCAAAAATTTTAACCAGTCATTGTTCTCACAACACTGAGGACCAGTCATTCGAAATGACTTCTCCATGCATTTTATGCATTGGTAAAAGCACTATGATGAAAAGTGTGATATGTTTTCAGGTATCTCCTATACTAATAGGGCCACATGCTCACCGGTTTGCCACATGCTGTAGGCCTATGGACTGAACAAGAAACCACCAAAAATTTTAACCAGTCATCGTTCTCACAACACTGAGGACCAGTCATTCGAAATGACTTCTCCATGCATTTTATGCATTGGTAAAAGCACTATGACGAAAAGTGTGATATGTTTTCAGGTATCTCCTATACTAATAGAGCCACATGCTCACCGGTTTGCCACATGCTGTAGGCCTATGGACTGAACAAGAAACCACCAAAAATTTTAACCAGTCATCGTTCTCACAACACTGAGGACCAGTCATTCGAAATGACTTCTCCATGCATTTTATGCATTGGTAAAAGCACTATGATGAAAAGTGTGATATGTTTTCAGGTATCTCCTATACTAATAGAGCCACATGCTCACCGGTTTGCCACATGCTGTAGGCCTATGGACTGAACAAGAAACCACCAAAAATTTTAACCAGTCATCGTTCTCACAACACTGAGGACCAGTCATTCGAAATGACTTCTCCATGCATTTTATGCATTGGTAAAAGCACTATGATGAAAAGTGTGATATGTTTTCAGGTATCTCCTATACTAATAGAGCCACATGCTCACCGGTTTGCCACATGCTGTAGGCCTATGGACTGAACAAGAAACCACCAAAAATTTTAACCAGTCATCGTTCTCACAACACTGAAGACCAGTCATTCGAAATGACTTCTCCATGCATTTTATGCATTGGTAAAAGCACTATGATGAAAAGTGTGATATGTTTTCAGGTATCTCCTATACTAATAGAGCCACATGCTCACCGGTTTGCCACATGCTGTAGGCCTATGGACTGAACAAGAAACCACCAAAAATTTTAACCAGTCATCGTTCTCACAACACTGAGGACCAGTCATTCGAAATGACTTCTCCATGCATTTTATGCATTGGTAAAAGCACTATGATGAAAAGTGTGATATGTTTTCAGGTATCTCCTATACTAATAGAGCCACATGCTCACCGGTTTGCCACATGCTGTAGGCCTATGGACTGAACAAGAAACCACCAAATATTTTAACCAGTCATCGTTCTCAAAACACTGAGGACCAGTCATTCGAAATGACTTCTCCATGCATTTTATGCATTGGTAAAAGCACTATGATGAAAAGTGTGATATGTTTTCAGGTATCTCCTATACTAATAGAGCCACATGCTCACCGGTTTGCCACATGCTGTAGGCCTATGGACTGAACAAGAAACCACCAAAAATTTTAACCAGTCATCGTTCTCACAACACTGAGGACCAGTCATTCGAAATGACTTCTCCATGCATTTTATGCATTGGTAAAAGCACTATGATGAAAAGTGTGATATGTTTTCAGGTATCTCCTATACTAATAGAGCCACATGCTCACCGGTATGCCACATGCTGTAGGCCTATGGACTGAACAAGAAACAACCAAAAATTTTAACCAGTCATTGTTCTCACAACACTGAGGACCAGTCATTCGAAATGACTTCTCCATGCATTTTATGCATTGGTAAAAGCACTATGATGAAAAGTGTGATATGTTTTCAGGTATCTCCTATACTAATAGGGTCACATGCTCACCGGTTTGCCACATGCTGTAGGCCTATGGACTGAACAAGAAACCACCAAAAATTTTAACCAGTCATCGTTCTCACAACACTGAGGACCAGTCATTTGAAATGACTTCTCCATGCATTTTATGCATTGGTAAAAGCACTATGACGAAAAGTGTGATATGTTTTCAGGTATCTCCTATACTAATAGAGCCACATGCTCACCGGTTTGCCACATGCTGTAGGCCTATGGACTGAACAAGAAACCACCAAAAATTTTAACCAGTCATCGTTCTCACAACACTGAAGACCAGTCATTCGAAATGACTTCTCCATGCATTTTATGCATTGGTAAAAGCACTATGATGAAAAGTGTGATATGTTTTCAGGTATCTCCTATACTAATAGAGCCACATGCTCACTGGTTTGCCACATGCTGTAGGCCTATGGACTGAACAAGAAACCACCAAAAATTTTAACCAGTCATCGTTCTCACAACACTGAGGACCAGTCATTCGAAATGACTTCTCCATGCATTTTATGCATTGGTAAAAGCACTATGATGAAAAGTGTGATATGTTTTCAGGTATCTCCTATACTAATAGAGCCACATGCTCACCGGTTTGCCACATGCTGTAGGCCTATGGACTGAACAAGAAACCACCAAAAATTTTAACCAGTCATCGTTCTCACAACACTGAGGACCAGTCATTCGAAATGACTTCTCCATGCATTTTATGCATTGGTAAAAGCACTATGATGAAAAGTGTGATATGTTTTCAGGTATCTCCTATACTAATAGAGCCACATGCTCACCGGTTTGCCACATGCTGTAGGCCTATGGACTGAACAAGAAACCACCAAAAATTTTAACCAGTCATCGTTCTCACAACACTGAGGACCAGTCATTCGAAATGACTTCTCCATGCATTTTATGCATTGGTAAAAGCACTATGATGAAAAGTGTGATATGTTTTCAGGTATCTCCTATACTAATAGAGCCACATGCTCACCGGTTTGCCACATGCTGTAGGCCTATGGAATGAACAAGAAACCACCAAAAATTTTAACCAGTCATCGTTCTCACAACACTGAGGACCAGTCATTCGAAATGACTTCTCCATGCATTTTATGCATTGGTAAAAGCACTATGATGAAAAGTGTGATATGTTTTTCAGGTATCTCCTATACTAATAGAGCCACATGCTCACCGGTTTGCCACATGCTGTAGGCCTATGGACTGAACAAGAAACCACCAAAAATTTTAACCAGTCATCGTTCTCACAACACTGAGGACCAGTCATTCGAAATGACTTCTCCATGCATTTTATGCATTGGTAAAAGCACTATGATGAAAAGTGTGATATGTTTTCAGGTATCTCCTATACTAATAGAGCCACATGCTCACCGGTTTGCCACATGCTGTAGGCCTATGGACTGAACAAGAAACCACCAAAAATTTTAACCAGTCATCGTTCTCACAACACTGAGGACCAGTCATTCGAAATGACTTCTCCATGCATTTTATGCATTGGTAAAAGCACTATGATGAAAAGTGTGATATGTTTTCAGGTATCTCCTATACTAATAGAGCCACATGCTCACCGGTTTGCCACATGCTGTAGGCCTATGGACTGAACAAGAAACCACCAAAAATTTTAACCAGTCATCGTTCTCACAACACTGAGGACCAGTCATTCAAAATGACTTCTCCATGCATTTTATGCATTGGTAAAAGCACTATGATGAAAAGTGTGATATGTTTTCAGGTATCTCCTATACTAATAGAGCCACATGCTCACCGGTTTGCCACATGCTGTATGCCTATGGACTGAACAAGAAACCACCAAAAATTTTAACCAGTCATCGTTCTCACAACACTGAGGACCAGTCATTCGAAATGACTTCTCCATGCATTTTATGCATTGGTAAAAGCACTATGATGAAAAGTGTGATATGTTTTCAGGTATCTCCTATACTAATAGAGCCACATGCTCACCGGTTTGCCACATGCTGTAGGCCTATGGACTGAACAAGAAACCACCAAAAATTTTAACCAGTCATCGTTCTCACAACACTGAGGACCAGTCATTCGAAATGACTTCTCCATGCATTTTATGCATTGGTAAAAGCACTATGATGAAAAGTGTGATATGTTTTCAGGTATCTCCTATACTAATAGAGCCACATGCTCACCGGTTTGCCACATGCTGTAGGCCTATAGACTGAACAAGAAACCACCAAAAATTTTAACCAGTCATCGTTCTCACAACACTGAGGACCAGTCATTCGAAATGACTTCTCCATGCATTTTATGCATTGGTAAAAGCACTATGATGAAAAGTGTGATATGTTTCAGGTATCTCCTATACTAATAGAGCCACATGCTCACCGGTTTGCCACATGCTGTAGGCCTATGGACTGAACAAGAAACCACCAAAAATTTTAACCAGTCATCGTTCTCACAACACTGAGGACCAGTCATTCGAAATGACTTCTCCATGCATTTTATGCATTGGTAAAAGCACTATGATGAAAAGTGTGATATGTTTTCAGGTATCTCCTATACTAATAGAGCCACATGCTCACCGGTTTGCCACATGCTGTAGGCCTATGGACTGAACAAGAAACCACCAAAAATTTTAACCAGTCATCGTTCTCACAACACTGAGGACCAGTCATTCGAAATGACTTCTCCATGCATTTTATAGATTGGTTAAAAGCACTATGATGAAAAGTGTGATATGTTTTCAGGTATCTCCTATACTAATAGAGCCACATGCTCACCGGTTTGCCACATGCTGTAGGCCTATGGACTGAACAAGAAACCACCAAAAATTTTAACCAGTCATCGTTCTCACAACACTGAGGACCAGTCATTCGAAATGACTTCTCCATGCATTTTATGCATTGGTAAAAGCACTATGACGAAAAGTGTGATATGTTTTCAGGTAACTCCTATACTAATAGAGCCACATGCTCACCGGTTTGCCACATGCTGTAGGCCTATGGACTGAACAAGAAACCACCAAAAATTTTAACCAGTCATCGTTCTCACAACACTGAGGACCAGTCATTCGAAATGACTTCTCCATGCATTTTATGCATTGGTAAAAGCACTATGATGAAAAGTGTGATATGTTTTCAGGTATCTCCTATACTAATAGAGCCACATGCTCACCGGTTTGCCACATGCTGTAGGCCTATGGACTGAACAAGAAACCACCAAAAATTTTAACCAGTCATCGTTCTCACAACACTGAGGACCAGTCATTTGAAATGACTTCTCCATGCATTTTATGCATTGGTAAAAGCACTATGATGAAAAGTGTGATATGTTTTCAGGTATCTCCTATACTAATAGAGCCACATGCTCACCGGTTTGCCACATGCTGTAGGCCTATGGACTGAACAAGAAACCACCAAAAATTTTAACCAGTCATCGTTCTCACAACACTGAGGACCAGTCAATCGAAATGACTTCTCCATGCATTTTATGCATTGGTAAAAGCACTATGATGAAAAGTGTGATATGTTTTCAGGTATCTCCTATACTAATAGAGCCACATGCTCACCGGTTTGCCACATGCTGTAGGCCTATGGACTGAACAAGAAACCACCAAAAATTTTAACCAGTCATCGTTCTCACAACACTGAGGACCAGTCATTCGAAATGACTTCTCCATGCATTTTATGCATTGGTAAAAGCACTATGATGAAAAGTGTGATATGTTTTCAGGTATCTCCTATACTAATAGAGCCACATGCTCACCGGTTTGCCACATGCTGTAGGCCTATGGACTGAACAAGAAACCACCAAAAATTTTAACCAGTCATCGTTCTCACAACACTGAGGACCAGTCATTCGAAATGACTTCTCCATGCATTTTATGCATTGGTAAAAGCACTATGATGAAAAGTGTGATATGTTTTCAGGTATCTCCTATACTAATAGAGCCACATGCTCACCGGTTTGCCACATGCTGTAGGCCTATGGACTGAACAAGAAACCACCAAATATTTTAACCAGTCATCGTTCTCAAAACACTGAGGACCAGTCATTCGAAATGACTTCTCCATGCATTTTATGCATTGGTAAAAGCACTATGATGAAAAGTGTGATATGTTTTCAGGTATCTCCTATACTAATAGAGCCACATGCTCACCGGTTTGCCACATGCTGTAGGCCTATGGACTGAACAAGAAACCACCAAAAATTTTAACCAGTCATCGTTCTCACAACACTGAGGACCAGTCATTCGAAATGACTTCTCCATGCATTTTATGCATTGGTAAAAGCACTATGATGAAAAGTGTGATATGTTTTCAGGTATCTCCTATACTAATAGAGCCACATGCTCACCGGTTTGCCACATGCTGTAGGCCTATGGACTGAACAAGAAACCACCAAAAATTTTAACCAGTCATCGTTCTCACAACACTGAGGACCAGTCATTCGAAATGACTTCTCCATGCATTTTATGCATTGGTAAAAGCACTATGATGAAAAGTGTGATATGTTTTCAGGTATCTCCTATACTAATAGAGCCACATGCTCACCGGTTTGCCACATGCTGTAGGCCTATGGACTGAACAAGAAACCACCAAAAATTTTAACCAGTCATCGTTCTCACAACACTGAGGACCAGTCATTCAAAATGACTTCTCCATGCATTTTATGCATTGGTAAAAGCACTATGATGAAAAGTGTGATATGTTTTCAGGTATCTCCTATACTAATAGAGCCACATGCTCACCGGTTTGCCACATGCTGTAGGCCTATGGACTGAACAAGAAACCACCAAAAATTTTAACCAGTCATCGTTCTCACAACACTGAGGACCAGTCATTCGAAATGACTTCTCCATGCATTTTATGCATTGGTAAAAGCACTATGATGAAAAGTGTGATATGTTTTCAGGTATCTCCTATACTAATAGAGCCACATGCTCACCGGTTTGCCACATGCTGTAGGCCTATGGACTGAACAAGAAACCACCAAAAATTTTAACCAGTCATTGTTCTCACAACACTGAGGACCAGTCATTCGAAATGACTTCTCCATGCATTTTATGCATTGGTAAAAGCACTATGATGAAAAGTGTGATATGTTTTCAGGTATCTCCTATACTAATAGAGCCACATGCTCACCGGTTTGCCACATGCTGTAGGCCTATGGACTGAACAAGAAACCACCAAAAATTTTAACCAGTCATTGTTCTCACAACACTGAGGACCAGTCATTCGAAATGACTTCTCCATGCATTTTATGCATTGGTAAAAGCACTATGATGAAAAGTGTGATATGTTTCAGGTATCTCCTATACTAATAGAGCCACATGCTCACCGGTTTGCCACATGCTGTAGGCCTATGGACTGAACAAGAAACCACCAAAAATTTTAACCAGTCATCGTTCTCACAACACTGAGGACCAGTCATTCGAAATGACTTCTCCATGCATTTTATGCATTGGTAAAAGCACTATGATGAAAAGTGTGATATGTTTTCAGGTATCTCCTATACTAATAGAGCCACATGCTCACCGGTTTGCCACATGCTGTAGGCCTATGGACTGAACAAGAAACCACCAAAAATTTTAACCAGTCATCGTTCTCACAACACTGAGGACCAGTCATTCGAAATGACTTCTCCATGCATTTTATGCATTGGTAAAAGCACTATGATGAAAAGTGTGATATGTTTTCAGGTATCTCCTATACTAATAGAGCCACATGCTCACCGGTTTGCCACATGCTGTAGGCCTATGGACTGAACAAGAAACCACCAAAAATTTTAACCAGTCATCGTTCTCACAACACTGAGGACCAGTCATTCAAAATGACTTCTCCATGCATTTTATGCATTGGTAAAAGCACTATGATGAAAAGTGTGATATGTTTTCAGGTATCTCCTATACTAATAGAGCCACATGCTCACCGGTTTGCCACATGCTGTAGGCCTATGGACTGAACAAGAAACCACCAAAAATTTTAACCAGTCATCGTTCTCACAACACTGAGGACCAGTCATTCGAAATGACTTCTCCATGCATTTTATGCATTGGTAAAAGCACTATGATGAAAAGTGTGATATGTTTTCAGGTATCTCCTATACTAATAGAGCCACATGCTCACCGGTTTGCCACATGCTGTAGGCCTATGGACTGAACAAGAAACCACCAAAAATTTTAACCAGTCATTGTTCTCACAACACTGAGGACCAGTCATTCGAAATGACTTCTCCATGCATTTTATGCATTGGTAAAAGCACTATGATGAAAAGTGTGATATGTTTTCAGGTATCTCCTATACTAATAGAGCCACATGCTCACCGGTTTGCCACATGCTGTAGGCCTATGGACTGAACAAGAAACCACCAAAAATTTTAACCAGTCATCGTTCTCACAACACTGAGGACCAGTCATTCGAAATGACTTCTCCATGCATTTTATGCATTGGTAAAAGCACTATGATGAAAAGTGTGATATGTTTCAGGTATCTCCTATACTAATAGAGCCACATGCTCATCGGTTTGCCACATGCTGTAGGCCTATGGACTGAACAAGAAACCACCAAAAATTTTAACCAGTCATCGTTCTCACAACACTGAGGACCAGTCATTCGAAATGACTTCTCCATGCATTTTATGCATTGGTAAAAGCACTATGATGAAAAGTGTGATATGTTTTCAGGTATCTCCTATACTAATAGAGCCACATGCTCACCGGTTTGCCACATGCTGTAGGCCTATGGACTGAACAAGAAACCACCAAAAATTTTAACCAGTCATCGTTCTCACAACACTGAGGACCAGTCATTCGAAATGACTTCTCCATGCATTTTATAGATTGGTAAAAGCACTATGATGAAAAGTGTGATATGTTTTCAGGGGTCTCCTATACTAATAGAGCCACATGCTCACCGGTTTGCCACATGCTGTAGGCCTATGGACTGAACAAGAAACCACCAAATATTTTAACCAGTCATCGTTCTCAAAACACTGAGGACCAGTCATTCGAAATGACTTCTCCATGCATTTTATGCATTGGTAAAAGCACTATGATGAAAAGTGTGATATGTTTTCAGGTATCTCCTATACTAATAGAGCCACATGCTCACCGGTGTGCCACATGCTGTAGGCCTATGGACTGAACAAGAAACCACCAAAAATTTTAACCAGTCATCGTTCTCACAACACTGAGGACCAGTCATTCGAAATGACTTCTCCATGCATTTTATGCATTGGTAAAAGCACTATGATGAAAAGTGTGATATGTTTTCAGGTATCTCCTATACTAATAGAGCCACATGCTCACCGGTATGCCACATGCTGTAGGCCTATGGACTGAACAAGAAACAACCAAAAATTTTAACCAGTCATCATTCTCACAACACTGAGGACCAGTCATTCGAAATGACTTCTCCATGCATTTTATGCATTGGTAAAAGCACTATGATGAAAAGTGTGATATGTTTTCAGGTATCTCCTATACTAATAGAGCCACATGCTCACCGGTTTGCCACATGCTGTAGGCCTATGGACTGAACAAGAAACCACCAAAAATTTTAACCAGTCATCATTCTCACAACACTGAGGACCAGTCATTCGAAATGACTTCTCCATGCATTTTATGCATTGGTAAAAGCACTATGATGAAAAGTGTGATATGTTTTCAGGTATCTCCTATACTAATAGAGCCACATGCTCACCGGTTTGCCACATGCTGTAGGCCTATGGACTGAACAAGAAACCACCAAAAATTTTAACCAGTCATCGTTCTCACAACACTGAGGACCAGTCATTCGAAATGACTTCTCCATGCATTTTATGCATTGGTAAAAGCACTATGATGAAAAGTGTGATATGTTTTCAGGTATCTCCTATACTAATAGAGCCACATGCTCACCGGTTTGCCACATGCTGTAGGCCTATGGACTGAACAAGAAACCACCAAAAATTTTAACCAGTCATCGTTCTCACAACACTGAGGACCAGTCATTCGAAATGACTTCTCCATGCATTTTATGCATTGGTAAAAGCACTATGATGAAAAGTGTGATATGTTTCAGGTATCTCCTATACTAATAGAGCCACATGCTCACCGGTTTGCCACATGCTGTAGGCCTATGGACTGAACAAGAAACCACCAAAAATTTTAACCAGTCATCATTCTCACAACACTGAGGACCAGTCATTCGAAACGACTTCTCCATGCATTTTATGCATTGGTAAAAGCACTATGATGAAAAGTGTGATATGTTTTCAGGTATCTCCTATACTAATAGAGCCACATGCTCACCGGTTTGCCACATGCTGTAGGCCTATGGACTGAACAAGAAACCACCAAATATTTTAACCAGTCATCGTTCTCAAAACACTGAGGACCAGTCATTCGAAATGACTTCTCCATGCATTTTATGCATTGGTAAAAGCACTATGATGAAAAGTGTGATATGTTTTCAGGTATCTCCTATACTAATAGAGCCACATGCTCACCGGTTTGCCACATGCTGTAGGCCTATGGACTGAACAAGAAACCACCAAAAATTTTAACCAGTCATCGTTCTCACAACACTGAGGACCAGTCATTCGAAATGACTTCTCCATGCATTTTATGCATTAGTAAAAGCACTATGATGAAAAGTGTGATATGTTTTCAGGTATCTCCTATACTAATAGAGCCACATGCTCACCGGTATGCCACATGCTGTAGGCCTATGGACTGAACAAGAAACAACCAAAAATTTTAACCAGTCATCATTCTCACAACACTGAGGACCAGTCATTCGAAATGACTTCTCTATGCATTTTATGCATTGGTAAAAGCACTATGATGAAAAGTGTGATATGTTTTCAGGTATCTCCTATACTAATAGAGCCACATGCTCACCGGTTTGCCACATGCTGTAGGCCTATGGACTGAACAAGAAACCACCAAAAATTTTAACCAGTCATCGTTCTCACAACACTGAGGACCAGTCATTCGAAATGACTTCTCCATGCATTTTATGCATTGGTAAAAGCACTATGATGAAAAGTGTGATATGTTTTCAGGTATCTCCTATACTAATAGAGCCACATGCTCACCGGTATGCCACATGCTGTAGGCCTATGGACTGAACAAGAAACAACCAAAAATTTTAACCAGTCATCAATCTCACAACACTGAGGACCAGTCATTCGAAATGACTTCTCCATGCATTTTATGCATTGGTAAAAGCACTATGATGAAAAGTGTGATATGTTTTCAGGTATCTCCTATACTAATAGAGCCACATGCTCACCGGTTTGCCACATGCTGTAGGCCTATGGACTGAACAAGAAACCACCAAAAATTTTAACCAGTCATCGTTCTCACAACACTGAGGACCAGTCATTCGAAATGACTTCTCCATGCATTTTATGCATTGGTAAAAGCACTATGACGAAAAGTGTGATATGTTTTCAGGTAACTCCTATACTAATAGAGCCACATGCTCACCGGTTTGCCACATGCTGTAGGCCTATGGACTGAACAAGAAACCACCAAAAATTTTAACCAGTCATCGTTCTCACAACACTGAGGACCAGTCATTCGAAATGACTTCTCCATGCATTTTATGCATTGGTAAAAGCACTATGACGAAAAGTGTGATATGTTTTCAGGTATCTCCTATACTAATAGAGCCACATGCTCACCGGTTTGCCACATGCTGTAGGCCTATGGACTGAACAAGAAACCACCAAAAATTTTAACCAGTCATCGTTCTCACAACACTGAGGACCAGTCATTCGAAATGACTTCTCCATGCATTTTATGCATTGGTAAAAGCACTATGACGAAAAGTGTGATATGTTTTCAGGTATCTCCTATACTAATAGAGCCACATGCTCACCGGTTTGCCACATGCTGTAGGCCTATGGACTGAACAAGAAACCACCAAAAATTTTAACCAGTCATCGTTCTCACAACACTGAGGACCAGTCATTCGAAATGACTTCTCCATGCATTTTATGCATTGGTAAAAGCACTATGATGAAAAGTGTGATATGTTTTCAGGTATCTCCTATACTAATAGAGCCACATGCTCACCGGTTTGCCACATGCTGTAGGCCTATGGACTGAACAAGAAACCACCAAAAATTTTAACCAGTCATCGTTCTCACAACACTGAGGACCAGTCATTCGAAATGACTTCTCCATGCATTTTATGCATTGGTAAAAGCACTATGATGAAAAGTGTGATATGTTTTCAGGTATCTCCTATACTAATAGAGCCACATGCTCACCGGTTTGCCACATGCTGTAGGCCTATGGACTGAACAAGAAACCACCAAAAATTTTAACCAGTCATCGTTCTCACAACACTGAGGACCAGTCATTCGAAATGACTTCTCCATGCATTTTATGCATTGGTAAAAGCACTATGATGAAAAGTGTGATATGTTTTCAGGTATCTCCTATACTAATAGAGCCACATGCTCACCGGTTTGCCACATGCTGTAGGCCTATGGACTGAACAAGAAACCACCAAAAATTTTAACCAGTCATCGTTCTCACAACACTGAGGACCAGTCATTCGAAATGACTTCTCCATGCATTTTATGCATTGGTAAAAGCACTATGATGAAAAGTGTGATATGTTTTCAGGTATCTCCTATACTAATAGAGCCACATGCTCACCGGTTTGCCACATGCTGTAGGCCTATGGACTGAACAAGAAACCACCAAAAATTTTAACCAGTCATCGTTCTCACAACACTGAGGACCAGTCATTCGAAATGACTTCTCCATGCATTTTATGCATTGGTAAAAGCACTATGATGAAAAGTGTGATATGTTTTCAGGTATCTCCTATACTAATAGAGCCACATGCTCACCGGTTTGCCACATGCTGTAGGCCTATGGACTGAACAAGAAACCACCAAAAATTTTAACCAGTCATCGTTCTCACAACACTGAAGACCAGTCATTCGAAATGACTTCTCCATGCATTTTATGCATTGGTAAAAGCACTATGATGAAAAGTGTGATATGTTTTCAGGTATCTCCTATACTAATAGAGCCACATGCTCACCGGTTTGCCACATGCTGTAGGCCTATGGACTGAACAAGAAACCACCAAAAATTTTAACCAGTCATCGTTCTCACAACACTGAGGACCAGTCATTCGAAATGACTTCTCCATGCATTTTATGCATTGGTAAAAGCACTATGATGAAAAGTGTGATATGTTTTCAGGTATCTCCTATACTAATAGAGCCACATGCTCACCGGTTTGCCACATGCTGTTGGCCTATGGACTGAACAAGAAACCACCAAATATTTTAACCAGTCATCGTTCTCAAAACACTGAGGACCAGTCATTCGAAATGACTTCTCCATGCATTTTATGCATTGGTAAAAGCACTATGATGAAAAGTGTGATATGTTTTCAGGTATCTCCTATACTAATAGAGCCACATGCTCACCGGTTTGCCACATGCTGTAGGCCTATGGACTGAACAAGAAACCACCAAAAATTTTAACCAGTCATCGTTCTTACAACACTGAGGACCAGTCATTCGAAATGACTTCTCCATGCATTTTATGCATTGGTAAAAGCACTATGATGAAAAGTGTGATATGTTTTCAGGTATCTCCTATACTAATAGAGCCACATGCTCACCGGTATGCCACATGCTGTAGGCCTATGGACTGAACAAGAAACAACCAAAAATTTTAACCAGTCATTGTTCTCACAACACTGAGGACCAGTCATTCGAAATGACTTCTCCATGCATTTTATGCATTGGTAAAAGCACTATGATGAAAAGTGTGATATGTTTTCAGGTATCTCCTATACTAATAGAGCCACATGCTCACCGGTTTGCCACATGCTGTAGGCCTATGGACTGAACAAGAAACCACCAAAAATTTTAACCAGTCATCGTTCTCACAACACTGAAGACCAGTCATTCGAAATGACTTCTCCATGCATTTTATGCATTGGTAAAAGCACTATGATGAAAAGTGTGATATGTTTTCAGGTATCTCCTATACTAATAGAGCCACATGCTCACCGGTTTGCCACATGCTGTAGGCCTATGGACTGAACAAGAAACCACCAAAAATTTTAACCAGTCATCGTTCTCACAACACTGAGGACCAGTCATTCGAAATGACTTCTCCATGCATTTTATGCATTGGTAAAAGCACTATGATGAAAAGTGTGATATGTTTTCAGGTATCTCCTATACTAATAGAGCCACATGCTCACCGGTTTGCCACATGCTGTAGGCCTATGGACTGAACAAGAAACCACCAAAAATTTTAACCAGTCATCGTTCTCACAACACTGAGGACCAGTCATTCGAAATGACTTCTCCATGCATTTTATGCATTGGTAAAAGCACTATGATGAAAAGTGTGATATGTTTTCAGGTATCTCCTATACTAATAGAGCCACATGCTCACCGGTTTGCCACATGCTGTAGGCCTATGGACTGAACAAGAAACCACCAAAAATTTTAACCAGTCATCGTTCTCACAACACTGAGGACCAGTCATTCGAAATGACTTCTCCATGCATTTTATGCATTGGTAAAAGCACTATGATGAAAAGTGTGATATGTTTTCAGGTATCTCCTATACTAATAGAGCCACATGCTCACCGGTTTGCCACATGCTGTAGGCCTATGGACTGAACAAGAAACCACCAAAAATTTTAACTAGTCATCGTTCTCACAACACTGAGGACCAGTCATTCGAAATGACTTCTCCATGCATTTTATGCATTGGTAAAAGCACTATGATGAAAAGTGTGATATGTTTTCAGGTATCTCCTATACTAATAGAGCCACATGCTCACCGGTTTGCCACATGCTGTAGGCCTATGGACTGAACAAGAAACCACCAAAAATTTTAACCAGTCATCGTTCTCACAACACTGAAGACCAGTCATTCGAAATGACTTCTCCATGCATTTTATGCATTGGTAAAAGCACTATGATGAAAAGTGTGATATGTTTTCAGGTATCTCCTATACTAATAGAGCCACATGCTCACCGGTTTGCCACATGCTGTAGGCCTATGGACTGAACAAGAAACCACCAAAAATTTTAACCAGTCATCGTTCTCACAACACTGAGGACCAGTCATTCGAAATGACTTCTCCATGCATTTTATGCATTGGTAAAAGCACTATGATGAAAAGTGTGATATGTTTTCAGGTATCTCCTATACTAATAGAGCCACATGCTCACCGGTTTGCCACATGCTGTAGGCCTATGGACTGAACAAGAAACCACCAAAAATTTTAACCAGTCATCGTTCTCACAACACTGAAGACCAGTCATTCGAAATGACTTCTCCATGCATTTTATGCATTGGTAAAAGAACTATGATGAAAAGTAACATAGTAACATAGTAACATAGTTAGTAAGGCCGAAAAAAGACATTTGTCCATCCAGTTCAGCCTATATTCCATCATAATAAATACCCAGATCTACGTCCTTCTACAGAACCTAATAATTGTATGATACAATATTGTTCTGCTCCAGGAAGACATCCAGGCCTCTCTTGAACCCCTCGACTGAGTTCGCCATCACCACCTCCTCAGGCAAGCAATTCCAGATTCTCACTGCCCTAACAGTAAAGAATCCTCTTCTATGTTGGTGGAAAAACCTTCTCTCCTCCAGACGCAAAGAATGCCCCCTTGTGCCAGTCACCTTCCTTGGTATAAACAGATCCTCAGCGAGATATTTGTATTGTCCCCTTATATACTTATTCATGGTTATTAGATCGCCCCTCAGTCGTCTTTTTTCTAGACTAAATAATCCTAATTTCGCTAATCTATCTGGGTATTGTAGTTCTCCCATCCCCTTTATTAATTTTGTTGCCCTCCTTTGTACTCTCTCTAGTTCCATTATATCCTTCCTGAGCACCGGTGCCCAAAACTGGACACAGTACTCCATGTGCGGTCTAACTAGGGATTTGTACAGAGGCAGTATAATGCTCTCATCATGTGTATCCAGACCTCTTTTAATGCACCCCATGATCCTGTTTGCCTTGGCAGCTGCTGCCTGGCACTGGCTGCTCCAGGTAAGTTTATCATTAACTAGGATCCCCAAGTCCTTCTCCCTGTCAGATTTACCCAGTGGTTTCCCGTTCAGTGTGTAATGGTGATATTGATTCCCTCTTCCCATGTGTATAACCTTACATTTATCATTGTTAAACCTCATCTGCCACCTTTCAGCCCAAGTTTCCAACTTATCCAGATCCATCTGTAGCAGAATACTATCTTCTCTTGTATTAACTGCTTTACATAGTTTTGTATCATCTGCAAATATCGATATTTTACTGTGTAAACCTTCTACCAGATCATTAATGAATATGTTGAAGAGAACAGGTCCCAATACTGACCCCTGCGGTACCCCACTGGTCACAGCGACCCAGTTAGAGACTATACCATTTATAACCACCCTCTGCTTTCTATCACTAAGCCAGTTACTAACCCATTTACACACATTTTCCCCCAGACCAAGCATTCTCATTTTGTGTACCAACCTCTTGTGCGGCACGGTATCAAACGCTTTGGAAAAATCGAGATATACCACGTCCAATGACTCACCGTGGTCCAGTCTATAGCTTACCTCTTCATAAAAACTGATTAGATTGGTTTGACAGGAGCGATTTCTCATAAACCCATGCTGATATGGAGTTAAACAGTTATTCTCATTGAGATAATCCAGAATAACATCCCTCAGAAACCCTTCAAATATTTTACCAACAATAGAGGTTAGACTTACTGGCCTATAATTTCCAGGTTCACTTTTAGAGCCCTTTTTGAATATTGGCACCACATTTGCTATGCGCCAGTCCTGCGGAACAAACCCTGTCGCTATAGAGTCACTAAAAATAAGAAATAATGGTTTATCTATTACATTACTTAGTTCTCTTAGTACTCGTGGGTGTATGCCATCCGGACCCGGAGATTTATCTATTTTAATCTTATTTAGCCGGTTTCGCACCTCTTCTTGGGTTAGATTGGTGACCCTTAATATAGGGTTTTCATTGTTTCTTGGGATTTCACCTAGCATTTCATTTTCCACCGTGAATACCGTGGAGAAGAAGGTGTTTAATATGTTAGCTTTTTCCTCGTCATCTACAACCATTCTTTCCTCACTATTTTTTAAGGGGCCTACATTTTCAGTTTTTATTCTTTTACTATTGATACAGTTGAAGAACAGTTTGGGATTAGTTTTACTCTCCTTAGCAATGTGCTTCTCTGTTTCCTTTTTGGCAGCTTTAATTAGTTTTTTAGATAAAGTATTTTTTTAGATAAAGTATTTTTTAGATAAAGTGTGATATGTTTTCAGGTATCTCCTATACTAATAGAGCCACATGCTCACCGGTTTGCCACATGCTGTAGGCCTATGGACTGAACAAGAAACCACCAAAAATTTTAACCAGTCATCGTTCTCACAACACTGAGGACCAGTCATTCGAAATGACTTCTCCATGCATTTTATGCATTGGTAAAAGCACTATGACGAAAAGTGTGATATGTTTTCAGGTATCTCCTATACTAATAGAGCCACATGCTCACCGGTTTGCCACATGCTGTAGGCCTATGGACTGAACAAGAAACCACCAAAAATTTTAACCAGTCATCGTTCTCACAACACTGAGGACCAGTCATTCGAAATGACTTCTCCATGCATTTTATGCATTGGTAAAAGCACTATGATGAAAAGTGTGATATGTTTTCAGGTATCTCCTATACTAATAGAGCCACATGCTCACCGGTTTGCCACATGCTGTAGGCCTATGGACTGAACAAGAAACCACCAAAAATTTTAACCAGTCATCGTTCTCACAACACTGAGGACCAGTCATTCGAAATGACTTCTCCATGCATTTTATGCATTGGTAAAAGCACTATGATGAAAAGTGTGATATGTTTTCAGGTATCTCCTATACTAATAGAGCCACATGCTCACCGGTATGCCACATGCTGTAGGCCTATGGACTGAACAAGAAACAACCAAAAATTTTAACCAGTCATTGTTCTCACAACACTGAGGACCAGTCATTCGAAATGACTTCTCCATGCATTTTATGCATTGGTAAAAGCACTATGATGAAAAGTGTGATATGTTTTCAGGTATCTCCTATACTAATAGAGCCACATGCTCACCGGTTTGCCACATGCTGTAGGCCTATGGACTGAACAAGAAACCACCAAAAATTTTAACCAGTCATCGTTCTCACAACACTGAAGACCAGTCATTCGAAATGACTTCTCCATGCATTTTATGCATTGGTAAAAGCACTATGATGAAAAGTGTGATATGTTTTCAGGTATCTCCTATACTAATAGAGCCACATGCTCACCGGTTTGCCACATGCTGTAGGCCTATGGACTGAACAAGAAACCACCAAAAATTTTAACCAGTCATCGTTCTCACAACACTGAGGACCAGTCATTCGAAATGACTTCTCCATGCATTTTATGCATTGGTAAAAGCACTATGATGAAAAGTGTGATATGTTTTCAGGTATCTCCTATACTAATAGAGCCACATGCTCACCGGTTTGCCACATGCTGTAGGCCTATGGACTGAACAAGAAACCACCAAAAATTTTAACCAGTCATCGTTCTCACAACACTGAGGACCAGTCATTCGAAATGACTTCTCCATGCATTTTATGCATTGGTAAAAGCACTATGATGAAAAGTGTGATATGTTTTCAGGTATCTCCTATACTAATAGAGCCACATGCTCACCGGTTTGCCACATGCTGTAGGCCTATGGACTGAACAAGAAACCACCAAAAATTTTAACCAGTCATCGTTCTCACAACACTGAGGACCAGTCATTCGAAATGACTTCTCCATGCATTTTATGCATTGGTAAAAGCACTATGATGAAAAGTGTGATATGTTTTCAGGTATCTCCTATACTAATAGAGCCACATGCTCACCGGTTTGCCACATGCTGTAGGCCTATGGACTGAACAAGAAACCACCAAAAATTTTAACTAGTCATCGTTCTCACAACACTGAGGACCAGTCATTCGAAATGACTTCTCCATGCATTTTATGCATTGGTAAAAGCACTATGATGAAAAGTGTGATATGTTTTCAGGTATCTCCTATACTAATAGAGCCACATGCTCACCGGTTTGCCACATGCTGTAGGCCTATGGACTGAACAAGAAACCACCAAAAATTTTAACCAGTCATCGTTCTCACAACACTGAAGACCAGTCATTCGAAATGACTTCTCCATGCATTTTATGCATTGGTAAAAGCACTATGATGAAAAGTGTGATATGTTTTCAGGTATCTCCTATACTAATAGAGCCACATGCTCACCGGTTTGCCACATGCTGTAGGCCTATGGACTGAACAAGAAACCACCAAAAATTTTAACCAGTCATCGTTCTCACAACACTGAGGACCAGTCATTCGAAATGACTTCTCCATGCATTTTATGCATTGGTAAAAGCACTATGATGAAAAGTGTGATATGTTTTCAGGTATCTCCTATACTAATAGAGCCACATGCTCACCGGTTTGCCACATGCTGTAGGCCTATGGACTGAACAAGAAACCACCAAAAATTTTAACCAGTCATCGTTCTCACAACACTGAAGACCAGTCATTCGAAATGACTTCTCCATGCATTTTATGCATTGGTAAAAGAACTATGATGAAAAGTAACATAGTAACATAGTAACATAGTTAGTAAGGCCGAAAAAAGACATTTGTCCATCCAGTTCAGCCTATATTCCATCATAATAAATACCCAGATCTACGTCCTTCTACAGAACCTAATAATTGTATGATACAATATTGTTCTGCTCCAGGAAGACATCCAGGCCTCTCTTGAACCCCTCGACTGAGTTCGCCATCACCACCTCCTCAGGCAAGCAATTCCAGATTCTCACTGCCCTAACAGTAAAGAATCCTCTTCTATGTTGGTGGAAAAACCTTCTCTCCTCCAGACGCAAAGAATGCCCCCTTGTGCCAGTCACCTTCCTTGGTATAAACAGATCCTCAGCGAGATATTTGTATTGTCCCCTTATATACTTATTCATGGTTATTAGATCGCCCCTCAGTCGTCTTTTTTCTAGACTAAATAATCCTAATTTCGCTAATCTATCTGGGTATTGTAGTTCTCCCATCCCCTTTATTAATTTTGTTGCCCTCCTTTGTACTCTCTCTAGTTCCATTATATCCTTCCTGAGCACCGGTGCCCAAAACTGGACACAGTACTCCATGTGCGGTCTAACTAGGGATTTGTACAGAGGCAGTATAATGCTCTCATCATGTGTATCCAGACCTCTTTTAATGCACCCCATGATCCTGTTTGCCTTGGCAGCTGCTGCCTGGCACTGGCTGCTCCAGGTAAGTTTATCATTAACTAGGATCCCCAAGTCCTTCTCCCTGTCAGATTTACCCAGTGGTTTCCCGTTCAGTGTGTAATGGTGATATTGATTCCCTCTTCCCATGTGTATAACCTTACATTTATCATTGTTAAACCTCATCTGCCACCTTTCAGCCCAAGTTTCCAACTTATCCAGATCCATCTGTAGCAGAATACTATCTTCTCTTGTATTAACTGCTTTACATAGTTTTGTATCATCTGCAAATATCGATATTTTACTGTGTAAACCTTCTACCAGATCATTAATGAATATGTTGAAGAGAACAGGTCCCAATACTGACCCCTGCGGTACCCCACTGGTCACAGCGACCCAGTTAGAGACTATACCATTTATAACCACCCTCTGCTTTCTATCACTAAGCCAGTTACTAACCCATTTACACACATTTTCCCCCAGACCAAGCATTCTCATTTTGTGTACCAACCTCTTGTGCGGCACGGTATCAAACGCTTTGGAAAAATCGAGATATACCACGTCCAATGACTCACCGTGGTCCAGTCTATAGCTTACCTCTTCATAAAAACTGATTAGATTGGTTTGACAGGAGCGATTTCTCATAAACCCATGCTGATATGGAGTTAAACAGTTATTCTCATTGAGATAATCCAGAATAACATCCCTCAGAAACCCTTCAAATATTTTACCAACAATAGAGGTTAGACTTACTGGCCTATAATTTCCAGGTTCACTTTTAGAGCCCTTTTTGAATATTGGCACCACATTTGCTATGCGCCAGTCCTGCGGAACAAACCCTGTCGCTATAGAGTCACTAAAAATAAGAAATAATGGTTTATCTATTACATTACTTAGTTCTCTTAGTACTCGTGGGTGTATGCCATCCGGACCCGGAGATTTATCTATTTTAATCTTATTTAGCCGGTTTCGCACCTCTTCTTGGGTTAGATTGGTGACCCTTAATATAGGGTTTTCATTGTTTCTTGGGATTTCACCTAGCATTTCATTTTCCACCGTGAATACCGTGGAGAAGAAGGTGTTTAATATGTTAGCTTTTTCCTCGTCATCTACAACCATTCTTTCCTCACTATTTTTTAAGGGGCCTACATTTTCAGTTTTTATTCTTTTACTATTGATATAGTTGAAGAACAGTTTGGGATTAGTTTTACTCTCCTTAGCAATGTGCTTCTCTGTTTCCTTTTTGGCAGCTTTAATTAGTTTTTTAGATAAAGTATTTTTTTAGATAAAGTATTTTTTAGATAAAGTGTGATATGTTTTCAGGTATCTCCTATACTAATAGAGCCACATGCTCACCGGTTTGCCACATGCTGTAGGCCTATGGACTGAACAAGAAACCACCAAAAATTTTAACCAGTCATCGTTCTCACAACACTGAGGACCAGTCATTCGAAATGACTTCTCCATGCATTTTATGCATTGGTAAAAGCACTATGATGAAAAGTGTGATATGTTTTCAGGTATCTCCTATACTAATAGAGCCACATGCTCACCGGTATGCCACATGCTGTAGGCCTATGGACTGAACAAGAAACAACCAAAAATTTTAACCAGTCATTGTTCTCACAACACTGAGGACCAGTCATTCGAAATGACTTCTCCATGCATTTTATGCATTGGTAAAAGCACTATGATGAAAAGTGTGATATGTTTTCAGGTATCTCCTATACTAATAGGGCCACATGCTCACCGGTTTGCCACATGCTGTAGGCCTATGGACTGAACAAGAAACCACCAAAAATTTTAACCAGTCATCGTTCTCACAACACTGAGGACCAGTCATTCGAAATGACTTCTCCATGCATTTTATGCATTGGTAAAAGCACTATGACGAAAAGTGTGATATGTTTTCAGGTATCTCCTATACTAATAGAGCCACATGCTCACCGGTTTGCCACATGCTGTAGGCCTATGGACTGAACAAGAAACCACCAAAAATTTTAACCAGTCATCGTTCTCACAACACTGAGGACCAGTCATTCGAAATGACTTCTCCATGCATTTTATGCATTGGTAAAAGCACTATGATGAAAAGTGTGATATGTTTTCAGGTATCTCCTATACTAATAGAGCCACATGCTCACCGGTTTGCCACATGCTGTAGGCCTATGGACTGAACAAGAAACCACCAAAAATTTTAACCAGTCATCGTTCTCACAACACTGAGGACCAGTCATTCGAAATGACTTCTCCATGCATTTTATGCATTGGTAAAAGCACTATGATGAAAAGTGTGATATGTTTTCAGGTATCTCCTATACTAATAGAGCCACATGCTCACCGGTTTGCCACATGCTGTAGGCCTATGGACTGAACAAGAAACCACCAAAAATTTTAACCAGTCATCGTTCTCACAACACTGAAGACCAGTCATTCGAAATGACTTCTCCATGCATTTTATGCATTGGTAAAAGCACTATGATGAAAAGTGTGATATGTTTTCAGGTATCTCCTATACTAATAGAGCCACATGCTCACCGGTTTGCCACATGCTGTAGGCCTATGGACTGAACAAGAAACCACCAAAAATTTTAACCAGTCATCGTTCTCACAACACTGAGGACCAGTCATTCGAAATGACTTCTCCATGCATTTTATGCATTGGTAAAAGCACTATGATGAAAAGTGTGATATGTTTTCAGGTATCTCCTATACTAATAGAGCCACATGCTCACCGGTTTGCCACATGCTGTAGGCCTATGGACTGAACAAGAAACCACCAAATATTTTAACCAGTCATCGTTCTCAAAACACTGAGGACCAGTCATTCGAAATGACTTCTCCATGCATTTTATGCATTGGTAAAAGCACTATGATGAAAAGTGTGATATGTTTTCAGGTATCTCCTATACTAATAGAGCCACATGCTCACCGGTTTGCCACATGCTGTAGGCCTATGGACTGAACAAGAAACCACCAAAAATTTTAACCAGTCATCGTTCTCACAACACTGAGGACCAGTCATTCGAAATGACTTCTCCATGCATTTTATGCATTGGTAAAAGCACTATGATGAAAAGTGTGATATGTTTTCAGGTATCTCCTATACTAATAGAGCCACATGCTCACCGGTATGCCACATGCTGTAGGCCTATGGACTGAACAAGAAACAACCAAAAATTTTAACCAGTCATTGTTCTCACAACACTGAGGACCAGTCATTCGAAATGACTTCTCCATGCATTTTATGCATTGGTAAAAGCACTATGATGAAAAGTGTGATATGTTTTCAGGTATCTCCTATACTAATAGGGCCACATGCTCACCGGTTTGCCACATGCTGTAGGCCTATGGACTGAACAAGAAACCACCAAAAATTTTAACCAGTCATCGTTCTCACAACACTGAGGACCAGTCATTTGAAATGACTTCTCCATGCATTTTATGCATTGGTAAAAGCACTATGACGAAAAGTGTGATATGTTTTCAGGTATCTCCTATACTAATAGAGCCACATGCTCACCGGTTTGCCACATGCTGTAGGCCTATGGACTGAACAAGAAACCACCAAAAATTTTAACCAGTCATCGTTCTCACAACACTGAGGACCAGTCATTCGAAATGACTTCTCCATGCATTTTATGCATTGGTAAAAGCACTATGATGAAAAGTGTGATATGTTTTCAGGTATCTCCTATACTAATAGAGCCACATGCTCACTGGTTTGCCACATGCTGTAGGCCTATGGACTGAACAAGAAACCACCAAAAATTTTAACCAGTCATCGTTCTCACAACACTGAGGACCAGTCATTCGAAATGACTTCTCCATGCATTTTATGCATTGGTAAAAGCACTATGATGAAAAGTGTGATATGTTTTCAGGTATCTCCTATACTAATAGAGCCACATGCTCACCGGTTTGCCACATGCTGTAGGCCTATGGACTGAACAAGAAACCACCAAAAATTTTAACCAGTCATCGTTCTCACAACACTGAGGACCAGTCATTCGAAATGACTTCTCCATGCATTTTATGCATTGGTAAAAGCACTATGATGAAAAGTGTGATATGTTTTCAGGTATCTCCTATACTAATAGAGCCACATGCTCACCGGTTTGCCACATGCTGTAGGCCTATGGACTGAACAAGAAACCACCAAAAATTTTAACCAGTCATCGTTCTCACAACACTGAGGACCAGTCATTCGAAATGACTTCTCCATGCATTTTATGCATTGGTAAAAGCACTATGATGAAAAGTGTGATATGTTTTCAGGTATCTCCTATACTAATAGAGCCACATGCTCACCGGTTTGCCACATGCTGTAGGCCTATGGAATGAACAAGAAACCACCAAAAATTTTAACCAGTCATCGTTCTCACAACACTGAGGACCAGTCATTCGAAATGACTTCTCCATGCATTTTATGCATTGGTAAAAGCACTATGATGAAAAGTGTGATATGTTTTCAGGTATCTCCTATACTAATAGAGCCACATGCTCACCGGTTTGCCACATGCTGTAGGCCTATGGACTGAACAAGAAACCACCAAAAATTTTAACCAGTCATCGTTCTCACAACACTGAGGACCAGTCATTCGAAATGACTTCTCCATGCATTTTATGCATTGGTAAAAGCACTATGATGAAAAGTGTGATATGTTTTCAGGTATCTCCTATACTAATAGAGCCACATGCTCACCGGTTTGCCACATGCTGTAGGCCTATGGACTGAACAAGAAACCACCAAAAATTTTAACCAGTCATCGTTCTCACAACACTGAGGACCAGTCATTCGAAATGACTTCTCCATGCATTTTATGCATTGGTAAAAGCACTATGATGAAAAGTGTGATATGTTTTCAGGTATCTCCTATACTAATAGAGCCACATGCTCACCGGTTTGCCACATGCTGTAGGCCTATGGACTGAACAAGAAACCACCAAAAATTTTAACCAGTCATCCTTCTCACAACACTGAGGACCAGTCATTCAAAATGACTTCTCCATGCATTTTATGCATTGGTAAAAGCACTATGATGAAAAGTGTGATATGTTTTCAGGTATCTCCTATACTAATAGAGCCACATGCTCACCGGTTTGCCACATGCTGTATGCCTATGGACTGAACAAGAAACCACCAAAAATTTTAACCAGTCATCGTTCTCACAACACTGAGGACCAGTCATTCGAAATGACTTCTCCATGCATTTTATGCATTGGTAAAAGCACTATGATGAAAAGTGTGATATGTTTTCAGGTATCTCCTATACTAATAGAGCCACATGCTCACCGGTTTGCCACATGCTGTAGGCCTATGGACTGAACAAGAAACCACCAAAAATTTTAACCAGTCATCGTTCTCACAACACTGAGGACCAGTCATTCGAAATGACTTCTCCATGCATTTTATGCATTGGTAAAAGCACTATGATGAAAAGTGTGATATGTTTTCAGGTATCTCCTATACTAATAGAGCCACATGCTCACCGGTTTGCCACATGCTGTAGGCCTATGGACTGAACAAGAAACCACCAAAAATTTTAACCAGTCATCGTTCTCACAACACTGAGGACCAGTCATTCGAAATGACTTCTCCATGCATTTTATGCATTGGTAAAAGCACTATGATGAAAAGTGTGATATGTTTCAGGTATCTCCTATACTAATAGAGCCACATGCTCACCGGTTTGCCACATGCTGTAGGCCTATGGACTGAACAAGAAACCACCAAAAATTTTAACCAGTCATCGTTCTCACAACACTGAGGACCAGTCATTCGAAATGACTTCTCCATGCATTTTATGCATTGGTAAAAGCACTATGATGAAAAGTGTGATATGTTTTCAGGTATCTCCTATACTAATAGAGCCACATGCTCACCGGTTTGCCACATGCTGTAGGCCTATGGACTGAACAAGAAACCACCAAAAATTTTAACCAGTCATCGTTCTCACAACACTGAGGACCAGTCATTCGAAATGACTTCTCCATGCATTTTATAGATTGGTAAAAGCACTATGATGAAAAGTGTGATATGTTTTCAGGGGTCTCCTATACTAATAGAGCCACATGCTCACCGGTTTGCCACATGCTGTAGGCCTATGGACTGAACAAGAAACCACCAAATATTTTAACCAGTCATCGTTCTCAAAACACTGAGGACCAGTCATTCGAAATGACTTCTCCATGCATTTTATGCATTGGTAAAAGCACTATGATGAAAAGTGTGATATGTTTTCAGGTATCTCCTATACTAATAGAGCGACATGCTCACCGGTTTGCCACATGCTGTAGGCCTATGGACTGAACAAGAAACCACCAAAAATTTTAACCAGTCATCGTTCTCACAACACTGAGGACCAGTCATTCGAAATGACTTCTCCATGCATTTTATGCATTGGTAAAAGCACTATGATGAAAAGTGTGATATGTTTTCAGGTATCTCCTATACTAATAGAGCCACATGCTCACCGGTTTGCCACATGCTGTAGGCCTATGGACTGAACAAGAAACCACCAAAAATTTTAACCAGTCATCGTTCTCACAACACTGAGGACCAGTCATTCGAAATGACTTCTCCATGCATTTTATGCATTGGTAAAAGCACTATGATGAAAAGTGTGATATGTTTTCAGGTATCTCCTATACTAATAGAGCCACATACTCACCGGTTTGCCACATGCTGTAGGCCTATGGACTGAACAAGAAACCACCAAAAATTTTAACCAGTCATCGTTCTCACAACACTGAGGACCAGTCATTCGAAATGACTTCTCCATGCATTTTATGCATTGGTAAAAGCACTATGATGAAAAGTGTGATATGTTTCAGGTATCTCCTATACTAATAGAGCCACATGCTCACCGGTTTGCCACATGCTGTAGGCCTATGGACTGAACAAGAAACCACCAAAAATTTTAACCAGTCATCGTTCTCACAACACTGAGGACCAGTCATTCGAAATGACTTCTTCATGCATTTTATGCATTGGTAAAAGCACTATGTTGAAAAGTGTGATATGTTTTCAGGTATCTCCTATACTAATAGAGCCACATGCTCACCGGTTTGCCACATGCTGTAGGCCTATGGACTGAACAAGAAACCACCAAAAATTTTAACCAGTCATCATTCTCACAACACTGAGGACCAGTCATTCGAAACAACTTCTCCATGCATTTTATGCATTGGTAAAAGCACTATGATGAAAAGTGTGATATGTTTTCAGGTATCTCCTATACTAATAGAGCCACGTGCTCACCGGTTTGCCACATGCTGTAGGCCTATGGACTGAACAAGAAACCACCAAATATTTTAACCAGTCATCGTTCTCAAAACACTGAGGACCAGTCATTCGAAATGACTTCTCCATGCATTTTATGCATTGGTAAAAGCACTATGATGAAAAGTGTGATATGTTTTCAGGTATCTCCTATACTAATAGAGCCACATGCTCACCGGTTTGCCACATGCTGTAGGCCTATGGACTGAACAAGAAACCACCAAAAATTTTAACCAGTCATCGTTCTCACAACACTGAGGACCAGTCATTCGAAATGACTTCTCCATGCATTTTATGCATTGGTAAAAGCACTATGATGAAAAGTGTGATATGTTTTCAGGTATCTCCTATACTAATAGAGCCACATGCTCACCGGTATGCCACATGCTGTAGGCCTATGGACTGAACAAGAAACAACCAAAAATTTTAACCAGTCATCATTCTCACAACACTGAGGACCAGTCATTCGAAATGACTTCTCCATGCATTTTATGCATTGGTAAAAGCACTATGATGAAAAGTGTGATATGTTTTCAGGTATCTCCTATACTAATAGAGCCACATGCTCACCGGTTTGCCACATGCTGTAGGCCTATGGACTGAACAAGAAACCACCAAAAATTTTAACCAGTCATCGTTCTCACAACACTGAGGACCAGTCATTCGAAATGACTTCTCCATGCATTTTATGCATTGGTAAAAGCACTATCATGAAAAGTGTGATATGTTTTCAGGTATCTCCTATACTAATAGAGCCACATGCTCACCGGTTTGCCACATGCTGTAGGCCTATGGACTGAACAAGAAACAACCAAAAATTTTAACCAGTCATCATTCTCACAACACTGAGGACCAGTCATTCGAAATGACTTCTCCATGCATTTTATGCATTGGTAAAAGCACTATGATGAAAAGTGTGATATGTTTTCAGGTATCTCCTATACTAATAGAGCCACATGCTCACCGGTTTGCCACATGCTGTAGGCCTATGGACTGAACAAGAAACCACCAAAAATTTTAACCAGTCATCGTTCTCACAACACTGAGGACCAGTCATTCGAAATGACTTCTCCATGCATTTTATGCATTGGTAAAAGCACTATGACGAAAAGTGTGATATGTTTTCAGGTATCTCCTATACTAATAGAGCCACATGCTCACCGGTTTGCCACATGCTGTAGGCCTATGGACTGAACAAGAAACCACCAAAAATTTTAACCAGTCATCGTTCTCACAACACTGAGGACCAGTCATTCGAAATGACTTCTCCATGCATTTTATGCATTGGTAAAAGCACTATGACGAAAAGTGTGATATGTTTTCAGGTATCTCCTATACTAATAGAGCCACATGCTCACCGGTTTGCCACATGCTGTAGGCCTATGGACTGAACAAGAAACCACCAAAAATTTTAACCAGTCATCGTTCTCACAACACTGAGGACCAGTCATTCGAAATGACTTCTCCATGCATTTTATGCATTGGTAAAAGCACTATGATGAAAAGTGTGATATGTTTTCAGGTATCTCCTATACTAATAGAGCCACATGCTCAGCGGTTTGCCACATGCTGTAGGCCTATGGACTGAACAAGAAACCACCAAAAATTTTAACCAGTCATCGTTCTCACAACACTGAGGACCAGTCATTCGAAATGACTTCTCCATGCATTTTATGCATTGGTAAAAGCACTATGATGAAAAGTGTGATATGTTTTCAGGTATCTCCTATACTAATAGAGCCACATGCTCACCGGTTTTCCACATGCTGTAGGCCTATGGACTGAACAAGAAACCACCAAAAATTTTAACCAGTCATCGTTCTCACAACACTGAGGACCAGTCATTCGAAATGACTTCTCCATGCATTTTATGCATTGGTAAAAGCACTATGATGAAAAGTGTGATATGTTTTCAGGTATCTCCTATACTAATAGAGCCACATGCTCACCGGTTTGCCACATGCTGTAGGCCTATGGACTGAACAAGAAACCACCAAAAATTTTAACCAGTCATCGTTCTCACAACACTGAGGACCAGTCATTCGAAATGACTTCTCCATGCATTTTATGCATTGGTAAAAGCACTATGATGAAAAGTGTGATATGTTTTCAGGTATCTCCTATACTAATAGAGCCACATGCTCACCGGTTTGCCACATGCTGTAGGCCTATGGACTGAACAAGAAACCACCAAAAATTTTAACCAGTCATCGTTCTCACAACACTGAGGACCAGTCATTCGAAATGACTTCTCCATGCATTTTATGCATTGGTAAAAGCACTATGATGAAAAGTGTGATATGTTTTCAGGTATCTCCTATACTAATAGAGCCACATGCTCACCGGTTTGCCACATGCTGTAGGCCTATGGACTGAACAAGAAACCACCAAAAATTTTAACCAGTCATCGTTCTCACAACACTGAGGACCAGTCATTCGAAATGACTTCTCCATGCATTTTATGCATTGGTAAAAGCACTATGATGAAAAGTGTGATATGTTTTCAGGTATCTCCTATACTAATAGAGCCACATGCTCACCGGTTTGCCACATGCTGTAGGCCTATGGACTGAACAAGAAACCACCAAATATTTTAACCAGTCATCGTTCTCAAAACACTGAGGACCAGTCATTCGAAATGACTTCTCCATGCATTTTATGCATTGGTAAAAGCACTATGATGAAAAGTGTGATATGTTTTCAGGTATCTCCTATACTAATAGAGCCACATGCTCACCGGTTTGCCACATGCTGTAGGCCTATGGACTGAACAAGAAACCACCAAAAATTTTAACCAGTCATCGTTCTCACAACACTGAGGACCAGTCATTCGAAATGACTTCTCCATGCATTTTATGCATTGGTAAAAGCACTATGATGAAAAGTGTGATATGTTTTCAGGTATCTCCTATACTAATAGAGCCACATGCTCACCGGTATGCCACATGCTGTAGGCCTATGGACTGAACAAGAAACAACCAAAAATTTTAACCAGTCATCGTTCTCACAACACTGAGGACCAGTCATTCGAAATGACTTCTCCATGCATTTTATGCATTGGTAAAAGCACTATGATGAAAAGTGTGATATGTTTTCAGGTATCTCCTATACTAATAGAGCCACATGCTCACCGGTTTGCCACATGCTGTAGGCCTATGGACTGAACAAGAAACCACCAAAAATTTTAACCAGTCATCGTTCTCACAACACTGAGGACCAGTCATTCGAAATGACTTCTCCATGCATTTTATGCATTGGTAAAAGCACTATGACGAAAAGTGTGATATGTTTTCAGGTAACTCCTATACTAATAGAGCCACATGCTCACCGGTTTGCCACATGCTGTAGGCCTATGGACTGAACAAGAAACCACCAAAAATTTTAACCAGTCATCGTTCTCACAACACTGAGGACCAGTCATTCGAAATGACTTCTCCATGCATTTTATGCATTGGTAAAAGCACTATGATGAAAAGTGTGATATGTTTTCAGGTATCTCCTATACTAATAGAGCCACATGCTCACCGGTTTGCCACATGCTGTAGGCCTATGGACTGAACAAGAAACCACCAAAAATTTTAACCAGTCATCGTTCTCACAACACTGAGGACCAGTCATTCGAAATGACTTCTCCATGCATTTTATGCATTGGTAAAAGCACTATGATGAAAAGTGTGATATGTTTTCAGGTATCTCCTATACTAATAGAGCCACATGCTCACCGGTTTGCCACATGCTGTAGGCCTATGGACTGAACAAGAAACCACCAAAAATTTTAACCAGTCATCGTTCTCACAACACTGAGGACCAGTCAATCGAAATGACTTCTCCATGCATTTTATGCATTGGTAAAAGCACTATGATGAAAAGTGTGATATGTTTTCAGGTATCTCCTATACTAATAGAGCCACATGCTCACCGGTTTGCCACATGCTGTAGGCCTATGGACTGAACAAGAAACCACCAAAAATTTTAACCAGTCATCGTTCTCACAACACTGAGGACCAGTCATTCGAAATGACTTCTCCATGCATTTTATGCATTGGTAAAAGCACTATGATGAAAAGTGTGATATGTTTTCAGGTATCTCCTATACTAATAGAGCCACATGCTCACCGGTTTGCCACATGCTGTAGGCCTATGGACTGAACAAGAAACCACCAAAAATT
Source organism: Ranitomeya imitator (assembly GCF_032444005.1). NCBI lineage: Eukaryota > Metazoa > Chordata > Amphibia > Anura > Dendrobatidae > Ranitomeya > Ranitomeya imitator. Next base: position 55,554 of record NW_027194866.1, read on the forward strand.
TTAACCAGTCATCGTTCTCACAACACTGAGGACCAGTCATTCGAAATGACTTCTCCATGCATTTTATGCATTGGTAAAAGCACTATGATGAAAAGTGTGATATGTTTTCAGGTATCTCCTATACTAATAGAGCCACATGCTCACCGGTTTGCCACATGCTGTAGGCCTATGGACTGAACAAGAAACCACCAAATATTTTAACCAGTCATCGTTCTCAAAACACTGAGGACCAGTCATTCGAAATGACTTCTCCATGCATTTTATGCATTGGTAAAAGCACTATGATGAAAAGTGTGATATGTTTTCAGGTATCTCCTATACTAATAGAGCCACATGCTCACCGGTTTGCCACATGCTGTAGGCCTATGGACTGAACAAGAAACCACCAAAAATTTTAACCAGTCATCGTTCTCACAACACTGAGGACCAGTCATTCGAAATGACTTCTCCATGCATTTTATGCATTGGTAAAAGCACTATGATGAAAAGTGTGATATGTTTTCAGGTATCTCCTATACTAATAGAGCCACATGCTCACCGGTTTGCCACATGCTGTAGGCCTATGGACTGAACAAGAAACCACCAAAAATTTTAACCAGTCATCGTTCTCACAACACTGAGGACCAGTCATTCGAAATGACTTCTCCATGCATTTTATGCATTGGTAAAAGCACTATGATGAAAAGTGTGATATGTTTTCAGGTATCTCCTATACTAATAGAGCCACATGCTCACCGGTTTGCCACATGCTGTAGGCCTATGGACTGAACAAGAAACCACCAAAAATTTTAACCAGTCATCGTTCTCACAACACTGAGGACCAGTCATTCAAAATGACTTCTCCATGCATTTTATGCATTGGTAAAAGCACTATGATGAAAAGTGTGATATGTTTTCAGGTATCTCCTATACTAATAGAGCCACATGCTCACCGGTTTGCCACATGCTGTAGGCCTATGGACTGAACAAGAAACCACCAAAAATTTTAACCAGTCATTGTTCTCACAACACTGAGGACCAGTCATTCGAAATGACTTCTCCATGCATTTTATGCATTGGTAAAAGCACTATGATGAAAAGTGTGATATGTTTTCAGGTATCTCCTATACTAATAGAGCCACATGCTCACCGGTTTGCCACATGCTGTAGGCCTATGGACTGAACAAGAAACCACCAAAAATTTTAACCAGTCATTGTTCTCACAACACTGAGGACCAGTCATTCGAAATGACTTCTCCATGCATTTTATGCATTGGTAAAAGCACTATGATGAAAAGTGTGATATGTTTCAGGTATCTCCTATACTAATAGAGCCACATGCTCACCGGTTTGCCACATGCTGTAGGCCTATGGACTGAACAAGAAACCACCAAAAATTTTAACCAGTCATCGTTCTCACAACACTGAGGACCAGTCATTCGAAATGACTTCTCCATGCATTTTATGCATTGGTAAAAGCACTATGATGAAAAGTGTGATATGTTTTCAGGTATCTCCTATACTAATAGAGCCACATGCTCACCGGTTTGCCACATGCTGTAGGCCTATGGACTGAACAAGAAACCACCAAAAATTTTAACCAGTCATCGTTCTCACAACACTGAGGACCAGTCATTCGAAATGACTTCTCCATGCATTTTATGCATTGGTAAAAGCACTATGATGAAAAGTGTGATATGTTTTCAGGTATCTCCTATACTAATAGAGCCACATGCTCACCGGTTTGCCACATGCTGTAGGCCTATGGACTGAACAAGAAACCACCAAAAATTTTAACCAGTCATCGTTCTCACAACACTGAGGACCAGTCATTCGAAATGACTTCTCCATGCATTTTATGCATTGGTAAAAGCACTATGATGAAAAGTGTGATATGTTTTCAGGTATCTCCTATACTAATAGAGCCACATGCTCACCGGTTTGCCACATGCTGTAGGCCTATGGACTGAACAAGAAACCACCAAAAATTTTAACCAGTCATCGTTCTCACAACACTGAGGACCAGTCATTCGAAATGACTTCTCCATGCATTTTATGCATTGGTAAAAGCACTATGATGAAAAGTGTGATATGTTTTCAGGTATCTCCTATACTAATAGAGCCACATGCTCACCGGTTTGCCACATGCTGTAGGCCTATGGACTGAACAAGAAACCACCAAAAATTTTAACCAGTCATCGTTCTCACAACACTGAAGACCAGTCATTCGAAATGACTTCTCCATGCATTTTATGCATTGGTAAAAGCACTATGATGAAAAGTGTGATATGTTTTCAGGTATCTCCTATACTAATAGAGCCACATGCTCACCGGTTTGCCACATGCTGTAGGCCTATGGACTGAACAAGAAACCACCAAAAATTTTAACCAGTCATCGTTCTCACAACACTGAGGACCAGTCATTCGAAATGACTTCTCCATGCATTTTATGCATTGGTAAAAGCACTATGATGAAAAGTGTGATATGTTTTCAGGTATCTCCTATACTAATAGAGCCACATGCTCACCGGTTTGCCACATGCTGTTGGCCTATGGACTGAACAAGAAACCACCAAATATTTTAACCAGTCATCGTTCTCAAAACACTGAGGACCAGTCATTCGAAATGACTTCTCCATGCATTTTATGCATTGGTAAAAGCACTATGATGAAAAGTGTGATATGTTTTCAGGTATCTCCTATACTAATAGAGCCACATGCTCACCGGTTTGCCACATGCTGTAGGCCTATGGACTGAACAAGAAACCACCAAAAATTTTAACCAGTCATCGTTCTTACAACACTGAGGACCAGTCATTCGAAATGACTTCTCCATGCATTTTATGCATTGGTAAAAGCACTATGATGAAAAGTGTGATATGTTTTCAGGTATCTCCTATACTAATAGAGCCACATGCTCACCGGTATGCCACATGCTGTAGGCCTATGGACTGAACAAGAAACAACCAAAAATTTTAACCAGTCATTGTTCTCACAACACTGAGGACCAGTCATTCGAAATGACTTCTCCATGCATTTTATGCATTGGTAAAAGCACTATGATGAAAAGTGTGATATGTTTTCAGGTATCTCCTATACTAATAGAGCCACATGCTCACCGGTTTGCCACATGCTGTAGGCCTATGGACTGAACAAGAAACCACCAAAAATTTTAACCAGTCATCGTTCTCACAACACTGAAGACCAGTCATTCGAAATGACTTCTCCATGCATTTTATGCATTGGTAAAAGCACTATGATGAAAAGTGTGATATGTTTTCAGGTATCTCCTATTCTAATAGAGCCACATGCTCACCGGTTTGCCACATGCTGTAGGCCTATGGACTGAACAAGAAACCACCAAAAATTTTAACCAGTCATCGTTCTCACAACACTGAGGACCAGTCATTCGAAATGACTTCTCCATGCATTTTATGCATTGGTAAAAGCACTATGATGAAAAGTGTGATATGTTTTCAGGTATCTCCTATACTAATAGAGCCACATGCTCACCGGTTTGCCACATGCTGTAGGCCTATGGACTGAACAAGAAACCACCAAAAATTTTAACCAGTCATCGTTCTCACAACACTGAGGACCAGTCATTCGAAATGACTTCTCCATGCATTTTATGCATTGGTAAAAGCACTATGATGAAAAGTGTGATATGTTTTCAGGTATCTCCTATACTAATAGAGCCACATGCTCACCGGTTTGCCACATGCTGTAGGCCTATGGACTGAACAAGAAACCACCAAAAATTTTAACCAGTCATCGTTCTCACAACACTGAGGACCAGTCATTCGAAATGACTTCTCCATGCATTTTATGCATTGGTAAAAGCACTATGATGAAAAGTGTGATATGTTTTCAGGTATCTCCTATACTAATAGAGCCACATGCTCACCGGTTTGCCACATGCTGTAGGCCTATGGACTGAACAAGAAACCACCAAAAATTTTAACCAGTCATCGTTCTCACAACACTGAGGACCAGTCATTCGAAATGACTTCTCCATGCATTTTATGCATTGGTAAAAGCACTATGATGAAAAGTGTGATATGTTTTCAGGTATCTCCTATACTAATAGAGCCACATGCTCACCGGTTTGCCACATGCTGTAGGCCTATGGACTGAACAAGAAACCACCAAAAATTTTAACCAGTCATCGTTCTCACAACACTGAAGACCAGTCATTCGAAATGACTTCTCCATGCATTTTATGCATTGGTAAAAGCACTATGATGAAAAGTGTGATATGTTTTCAGGTATCTCCTATACTAATAGAGCCACATGCTCACCGGTTTGCCACATGCTGTAGGCCTATGGACTGAACAAGAAACCACCAAAAATTTTAACCAGTCATCGTTCTCACAACACTGAGGACCAGTCATTCGAAATGACTTCTCCATGCATTTTATGCATTGGTAAAAGAACTATGATGAAAAGTAACATAGTAACATAGTAACATAGTTAGTAAGGCCGAAAAAAGACATTTGTCCATCCAGTTCAGCCTATATTCCATCATAATAAATACCCAGATCTACGTCCTTCTACAGAACCTAATAATTGTATGATACAATATTGTTCTGCTCCAGGAAGACATCCAGGCCTCTCTTGAACCCCTCGACTGAGTTCGCCATCACCACCTCCTCAGGCAAGCAATTCCAGATTCTCACTGCCCTAACAGTAAAGAATCCTCTTCTATGTTGGTGGAAAAACCTTCTCTCCTCCAGACGCAAAGAATGCCCCCTTGTGCCAGTCACCTTCCTTGGTATAAACAGATCCTCAGCGAGATATTTGTATTGTCCCCTTATATACTTATACATGGTTATTAGATCGCCCCTCAGTCGTCTTTTTTCTAGACTAAATAATCCTAATTTCGCTAATCTATCTGGGTATTGTAGTTCTCCCATCCCCTTTATTAATTTTGTTGCCCTCCTTTGTACTCTCTCTAGTTCCATTATATCCTTCCTGAGCACCGGTGCCCAAAACTGGACACAGTACTCCATGTGCGGTCTAACTAGGGATTTGTACAGAGGCAGTATAATGCTCTCATCATGTGTATCCAGACCTCTTTTAATGCACCCCATGATCCTGTTTGCCTTGGCAGCTGCTGCCTGGCACTGGCTGCTCCAGGTAAGTTTATCATTAACTAGGATCCCCAAGTCCTTCTCCCTGTCAGATTTACCCAGTGGTTTCCCGTTCAGTGTGTAATGGTGATATTGATTCCCTCTTCCCATGTGTATAACCTTACATTTATCATTGTTAAACCTCATCTGCCACCTTTCAGCCCAAGTTTCCAACTTATCCAGATCCATCTGTAGCAGAATACTATCTTCTCTTGTATTAACTGCTTTACATAGTTTTGTATCATCTGCAAATATCGATATTTTACTGTGTAAACCTTCTACCAGATCATTAATGAATATGTTGAAGAGAACAGGTCCCAATACTGACCCCTGCGGTACCCCACTGGTCACAGCGACCCAGTTAGAGACTATACCATTTATAACCACCCTCTGCTTTCTATCACTAAGCCAGTTACTAACCCATTTACACACATTTTCCCCCAGACCAAGCATTCTCATTTTGTGTACCAACCTCTTGTGCGGCACGGTATCAAACGCTTTGGAAAAATCGAGATATACCACGTCCAATGACTCACCGTGGTCCAGTCTATAGCTTACCTCTTCATAAAAACTGATTAGATTGGTTTGACAGGAGCGATTTCTCATAAACCCATGCTGATATGGAGTTAAACAGTTATTCTCATTGAGATAATCCAGAATAACATCCCTCAGAAACCCTTCAAATATTTTACCAACAATAGAGGTTAGACTTACTGGCCTATAATTTCCAGGTTCACTTTTAGAGCCCTTTTTGAATATTGGCACCACATTTGCTATGCGCCAGTCCTGCGGAACAAACCCTGTCGCTATAGAGTCACTAAAAATAAGAAATAATGGTTTATCTATTACATTACTTAGTTCTCTTAGTACTCGTGGGTGTATGCCATCCGGACCCGGAGATTTATCTATTTTAATCTTATTTAGCCGGTTTCGCACCTCTTCTTGGGTTAGATTGGTGACCCTTAATATAGGGTTTTCATTGTTTCTTGGGATTTCACCTAGCATTTCATTTTCCACCGTGAATACCGTGGAGAAGAAGGTGTTTAATATGTTAGCTTTTTCCTCGTCATCTACAACCATTCTTTCCTCACTATTTTTTAAGGGGCCTACATTTTCAGTTTTTATTCTTTTACTATTGATATAGTTGAAGAACAGTTTGGGATTAGTTTTACTCTCCTTAGCAATGTGCTTCTCTGTTTCCTTTTTGGCAGCTTTAATTAGTTTTTTAGATAAAGTATTTTTTTAGATAAAGTATTTTTTAGATAAAGTGTGATATGTTTTCAGGTATCTCCTATACTAATAGAGCCACATGCTCACCGGTTTGCCACATGCTGTAGGCCTATGGACTGAACAAGAAACCACCAAAAATTTTAACCAGTCATCGTTCTCACAACACTGAGGACCAGTCATTCGAAATGACTTCTCCATGCATTTTATGCATTGGTAAAAGCACTATGATGAAAAGTGTGATATGTTTTCAGGTATCTCCTATACTAATAGAGCCACATGCTCACCGGTATGCCACATGCTGTAGGCCTATGGACTGAACAAGAAACAACCAAAAATTTTAACCAGTCATTGTTCTCACAACACTGAGGACCAGTCATTCGAAATGACTTCTCCATGCATTTTATGCATTGGTAAAAGCACTATGATGAAAAGTGTGATATGTTTTCAGGTATCTCCTATACTAATAGGGCCACATGCTCACCGGTTTGCCACATGCTGTAGGCCTATGGACTGAACAAGAAACCACCAAAAATTTTAACCAGTCATCGTTCTCACAACACTGAGGACCAGTCATTCGAAATGACTTCTCCATGCATTTTATGCATTGGTAAAAGCACTATGACGAAAAGTGTGATATGTTTTCAGGTATCTCCTATACTAATAGAGCCACATGCTCACCGGTTTGCCACATGCTGTAGGCCTATGGACTGAACAAGAAACCACCAAAAATTTTAACCAGTCATCGTTCTCACAACACTGAGGACCAGTCATTCGAAATGACTTCTCCATGCATTTTATGCATTGGTAAAAGCACTATGATGAAAAGTGTGATATGTTTTCAGGTATCTCCTATACTAATAGAGCCACATGCTCACCGGTTTGCCACATGCTGTAGGCCTATGGACTGAACAAGAAACCACCAAAAATTTTAACCAGTCATCGTTCTCACAACACTGAGGACCAGTCATTCGAAATGACTTCTCCATGCATTTTATGCATTGGTAAAAGCACTATGATGAAAAGTGTGATATGTTTTCAGGTATCTCCTATACTAATAGAGCCACATGCTCACCGGTTTGCCACATGCTGTAGGCCTATGGACTGAACAAGAAACCACCAAAAATTTTAACCAGCCATCGTTCTCACAACACTGAAGACCAGTCATTCGAAATGACTTCTCCATGCATTTTATGCATTGGTAAAAGCACTATGATGAAAAGTGTGATATGTTTTCAGGTATCTCCTATACTAATAGAGCCACATGCTCACCGGTTTGCCACATGCTGTAGGCCTATGGACTGAACAAGAAACCACCAAAAATTTTAACCAGTCATCGTTCTCACAACACTGAGGACCAGTCATTCGAAATGACTTCTCCATGCATTTTATGCATTGGTAAAAGCACTATGATGAAAAGTGTGATATGTTTTCAGGTATCTCCTATACTAATAGAGCCACATGCTCACCGGTTTGCCACATGCTGTAGGCCTATGGACTGAACAAGAAACCACCAAATATTTTAACCAGTCATCGTTCTCAAAACACTGAGGACCAGTCATTCGAAATGACTTCTCCATGCATTTTATGCATTGGTAAAAGCACTATGATGAAAAGTGTGATATGTTTTCAGGTATCTCCTATACTAATAGAGCCACATGCTCACCGGTTTGCCACATGCTGTAGGCCTATGGACTGAACAAGAAACCACCAAAAATTTTAACCAGTCATCGTTCTCACAACACTGAGGACCAGTCATTCGAAATGACTTCTCCATGCATTTTATGCATTGGTAAAAGCACTATGATGAAAAGTGTGATATGTTTTCAGGTATCTCCTATACTAATAGAGCCACATGCTCACCGGTATGCCACATGCTGTAGGCCTATGGACTGAACAAGAAACAACCAAAAATTTTAACCAGTCATTGTTCTCACAACACTGAGGACCAGTCATTCGAAATGACTTCTCCATGCATTTTATGCATTGGTAAAAGCACTATGATGAAAAGTGTGATATGTTTTCAGGTATCTCCTATACTAATAGGGCCACATGCTCACCGGTTTGCCACATGCTGTAGGCCTATGGACTGAACAAGAAACCACCAAAAATTTTAACCAGTCATCGTTCTCACAACACTGAGGACCAGTCATTTGAAATGACTTCTCCATGCATTTTATGCATTGGTAAAAGCACTATGACGAAAAGTGTGATATGTTTTCAGGTATCTCCTATACTAATAGAGCCACATGCTCACCGGTTTGCCACATGCTGTAGGCCTATGGACTGAACAAGAAACCACCAAAAATTTTAACCAGTCATCGTTCTCACAACACTGAGGACCAGTCATTCGAAATGACTTCTCCATGCATTTTATGCATTGGTAAAAGCACTATGATGAAAAGTGTGATATGTTTTCAGGTATCTCCTATACTAATAGAGCCACATGCTCACTGGTTTGCCACATGCTGTAGGCCTATGGACTGAACAAGAAACCACCAAAAATTTTAACCAGTCATCGTTCTCACAACACTGAGGACCAGTCATTCGAAATGACTTCTCCATGCATTTTATGCATTGGTAAAAGCACTATGATGAAAAGTGTGATATGTTTTCAGGTATCTCCTATACTAATAGAGCCACATGCTCACCGGTTTGCCACATGCTGTAGGCCTATGGACTGAACAAGAAACCACCAAAAATTTTAACCAGTCATCGTTCTCACAACACTGAGGACCAGTCATTCGAAATGACTTCTCCATGCATTTTATGCATTGGTAAAAGCACTATGATGAAAAGTGTGATATGTTTTCAGGTATCTCCTATACTAATAGAGCCACATGCTCACCGGTTTGCCACATGCTGTAGGCCTATGGACTGAACAAGAAACCACCAAAAATTTTAACCAGTCATCGTTCTCACAACACTGAGGACCAGTCATTCGAAATGACTTCTCCATGCATTTTATGCATTGGTAAAAGCACTATGATGAAAAGTGTGATATGTTTTCAGGTATCTCCTATACTAATAGAGCCACATGCTCACCGGTTTGCCACATGCTGTAGGCCTATGGACTGAACAAGAAACCACCAAAAATTTTAACCAGTCATCGTTCTCACAACACTGAGGACCAGTCATTCGAAATGACTTCTCCATGCATTTTATGCATTGGTAAAAGCACTATGATGAAAAGTGTGATATGTTTTCAGGTATCTCCTATACTAATAGAGCCACATGCTCACCGGTTTGCCACATGCTGTAGGCCTATGGACTGAACAAGAAACCACCAAATATTTTAACCAGTCATCGTTCTCAAAACACTGAGGACCAGTCATTCGAAATGACTTCTCCATGCATTTTATGCATTGGTAAAAGCACTATGATGAAAAGTGTGATATGTTTTCAGGTATCTCCTATACTAATAGAGCCACATGCTCACCGGTTTGCCACATGCTGTAGGCCTATGGACTGAACAAGAAACCACCAAAAATTTTAACCAGTCATCGTTCTCACAACACTGAGGACCAGTCATTCGAAATGACTTCTCCATGCATTTTATGCATTGGTAAAAGCACTATGATGAAAAGTGTGATATGTTTTCAGGTATCTCCTATACTAATAGAGCCACATGCTCACCGGTATGCCACATGCTGTAGGCCTATGGACTGAACAAGAAACAACCAAAAATTTTAACCAGTCATTGTTCTCACAACACTGAGGACCAGTCATTCGAAATGACTTCTCCATGCATTTTATGCATTGGTAAAAGCACTATGATGAAAAGTGTGATATGTTTTCAGGTATCTCCTATACTAATAGGGCCACATGCTCACCGGTTTGCCACATGCTGTAGGCCTATGGACTGAACAAGAAACCACCAAAAATTTTAACCAGTCATCGTTCTCACAACACTGAGGACCAGTCATTTGAAATGACTTCTCCATGCATTTTATGCATTGGTAAAAGCACTATGACGAAAAGTGTGATATGTTTTCAGGTATCTCCTATACTAATAGAGCCACATGCTCACCGGTTTGCCACATGCTGTAGGCCTATGGACTGAACAAGAAACCACCAAAAATTTTAACCAGTCATCGTTCTCACAACACTGAGGACCAGTCATTCGAAATGACTTCTCCATGCATTTTATGCATTGGTAAAAGCACTATGATGAAAAGTGTGATATGTTTTCAGGTATCTCCTATACTAATAGAGCCACATGCTCACTGGTTTGCCACATGCTGTAGGCCTATGGACTGAACAAGAAACCACCAAAAATTTTAACCAGTCATCGTTCTCACAACACTGAGGACCAGTCATTCGAAATGACTTCTCCATGCATTTTATGCATTGGTAAAAGCACTATGATGAAAAGTGTGATATGTTTTCAGGTATCTCCTATACTAATAGAGCCACATGCTCACCGGTTTGCCACATGCTGTAGGCCTATGGACTGAACAAGAAACCACCAAAAATTTTAACCAGTCATCGTTCTCACAACACTGAGGACCAGTCATTCGAAATGACTTCTCCATGCATTTTATGCATTGGTAAAAGCACTATGATGAAAAGTGTGATATGTTTTCAGGTATCTCCTATACTAATAGAGCCACATGCTCACCGGTTTGCCACATGCTGTAGGCCTATGGACTGAACAAGAAACCACCAAAAATTTTAACCAGTCATCGTTCTCACAACACTGAGGACCAGTCATTCGAAATGACTTCTCCATGCATTTTATGCATTGGTAAAAGCACTATGATGAAAAGTGTGATATGTTTTCAGGTATCTCCTATACTAATAGAGCCACATGCTCACCGGTTTGCCACATGCTGTAGGCCTATGGACTGAACAAGAAACCACCAAAAATTTTAACCAGTCATCGTTCTCACAACACTGAGGACCAGTCATTCGAAATGACTTCTCCATGCATTTTATGCATTGGTAAAAGCACTATGATGAAAAGTGTGATATGTTTTCAGGTATCTCCTATACTAATAGAGCCACGTGCTCACCGGTTTGCCACATGCTGTAGGCCTATGGACTGAACAAGAAACCACCAAATATTTTAACCAGTCATCGTTCTCAAAACACTGAGGACCAGTCATTCGAAATGACTTCTCCATGCATTTTATGCATTGGTAAAAGCACTATGATGAAAAGTGTGATATGTTTTCAGGTATCTCCTATACTAATAGAGCCACATGCTCACCGGTTTGCCACATGCTGTAGGCCTATGGACTGAACAAGAAACCACCAAAAATTTTAACCAGTCATCGTTCTCACAACACTGAGGACCAGTCATTCGAAATGACTTCTCCATGCATTTTATGCATTGGTAAAAGCACTATGATGAAAAGTGTGATATGTTTTCAGGTATCTCCTATACTAATAGAGCCACATGCTCACCGGTATGCCACATGCTGTAGGCCTATGGACTGAACAAGAAACAACCAAAAATTTTAACCAGTCATCATTCTCACAACACTGAGGACCAGTCATTCGAAATGACTTCTCCATGCATTTTATGCATTGGTAAAAGCACTATGATGAAAAGTGTGATATGTTTTCAGGTATCTCCTATACTAATAGAGCCACATGCTCACCGGTTTGCCACATGCTGTAGGCCTATGGACTGAACAAGAAACCACCAAAAATTTTAACCAGTCATCGTTCTCACAACACTGAGGACCAGTCATTCGAAATGACTTCTCCATGCATTTTATGCATTGGTAAAAGCACTATGATGAAAAGTGTGATATGTTTTCAGGTATCTCCTATACTAATAGAGCCACATGCTCACCGGTTTGCCACATGCTGTAGGCCTATGGACTGAACAAGAAACCACCAAAAATTTTAACCAGTCATCGTTCTCACAACACTGAGGACCAGTCATTCGAAATGACTTCTCCATGCATTTTATAGATTGGTAAAAGCACTATGATGAAAAGTGTGATATGTTTTCAGGGGTCTCCTATACTAATAGAGCCACATGCTCACCGGTTTGCCACATGCTGTAGGCCTATGGACTGAACAAGAAACCACCAAATATTTTAACCAGTCATCGTTCTCAAAACACTGAGGACCAGTCATTCGAAATGACTTCTCCATGCATTTTATGCATTGGTAAAAGCACTATGATGAAAAGTGTGATATGTTTTCAGGTATCTCCTATACTAATAGAGCGACATGCTCACCGGTTTGCCACATGCTGTAGGCCTATGGACTGAACAAGAAACCACCAAAAATTTTAACCAGTCATCGTTCTCACAACACTGAGGACCAGTCATTCGAAATGACTTCTCCATGCATTTTATGCATTGGTAAAAGCACTATGATGAAAAGTGTGATATGTTTTCAGGTATCTCCTATACTAATAGAGCCACATGCTCACCGGTTTGCCACATGCTGTAGGCCTATGGACTGAACAAGAAACCACCAAAAATTTTAACCAGTCATCGTTCTCACAACACTGAGGACCAGTCATTCGAAATGACTTCTCCATGCATTTTATGCATTGGTAAAAGCACTATGATGAAAAGTGTGATATGTTTTCAGGTATCTCCTATACTAATAGAGCCACATACTCACCGGTTTGCCACATGCTGTAGGCCTATGGACTGAACAAGAAACCACCAAAAATTTTAACCAGTCATCGTTCTCACAACACTGAGGACCAGTCATTCGAAATGACTTCTCCATGCATTTTATGCATTGGTAAAAGCACTATGATGAAAAGTGTGATATGTTTCAGGTATCTCCTATACTAATAGAGCCACATGCTCACCGGTTTGCCACATGCTGTAGGCCTATGGACTGAACAAGAAACCACCAAAAATTTTAACCAGTCATCGTTCTCACAACACTGAGGACCAGTCATTCGAAATGACTTCTCCATGCATTTTATGCATTGGTAAAAGCACTATGTTGAAAAGTGTGATATGTTTTCAGGTATCTCCTATACTAATAGAGCCACATGCTCACCGGTTTGCCACATGCTGTAGGCCTATGGACTGAACAAGAAACCACCAAAAATTTTAACCAGTCATCATTCTCACAACACTGAGGACCAGTCATTCGAAACAACTTCTCCATGCATTTTATGCATTGGTAAAAGCACTATGATGAAAAGTGTGATATGTTTTCAGGTATCTCCTATACTAATAGAGCCACGTGCTCACCGGTTTGCCACATGCTGTAGGCCTATGGACTGAACAAGAAACCACCAAATATTTTAACCAGTCATCGTTCTCAAAACACTGAGGACCAGTCATTCGAAATGACTTCTCCATGCATTTTATGCATTGGTAAAAGCACTATGATGAAAAGTGTGATATGTTTTCAGGTATCTCCTATACTAATAGAGCCACATGCTCACCGGTTTGCCACATGCTGTAGGCCTATGGACTGAACAAGAAACCACCAAAAATTTTAACCAGTCATCGTTCTCACAACACTGAGGACCAGTCATTCGAAATGACTTCTCCATGCATTTTATGCATTGGTAAAAGCACTATGATGAAAAGTGTGATATGTTTTCAGGTATCTCCTATACTAATAGAGCCACATGCTCACCGGTATGCCACATGCTGTAGGCCTATGGACTGAACAAGAAACAACCAAAAATTTTAACCAGTCATCATTCTCACAACACTGAGGACCAGTCATTCGAAATGACTTCTCCATGCATTTTATGCATTGGTAAAAGCACTATGATGAAAAGTGTGATATGTTTTCAGGTATCTCCTATACTAATAGAGCCACATGCTCACCGGTTTGCCACATGCTGTAGGCCTATGGACTGAACAAGAAACCACCAAAAATTTTAACCAGTCATCGTTCTCACAACACTGAGGACCAGTCATTCGAAATGACTTCTCCATGCATTTTATGCATTGGTAAAAGCACTATCATGAAAAGTGTGATATGTTTTCAGGTATCTCCTATACTAATAGAGCCACATGCTCACCGGTTTGCCACATGCTGTAGGCCTATGGACTGAACAAGAAACAACCAAAAATTTTAACCAGTCATCATTCTCACAACACTGAGGACCAGTCATTCGAAATGACTTCTCCATGCATTTTATGCATTGGTAAAAGCACTATGATGAAAAGTGTGATATGTTTTCAGGTATCTCCTATACTAATAGAGCCACATGCTCACCGGTTTGCCACATGCTGTAGGCCTATGGACTGAACAAGAAACCACCAAAAATTTTAACCAGTCATCGTTCTCACAACACTGAGGACCAGTCATTCGAAATGACTTCTCCATGCATTTTATGCATTGGTAAAAGCACTATGACGAAAAGTGTGATATGTTTTCAGGTATCTCCTATACTAATAGAGCCACATGCTCACCGGTTTGCCACATGCTGTAGGCCTATGGACTGAACAAGAAACCACCAAAAATTTTAACCAGTCATCGTTCTCACAACACTGAGGACCAGTCATTCGAAATGACTTCTCCATGCATTTTATGCATTGGTAAAAGCACTATGACGAAAAGTGTGATATGTTTTCAGGTATCTCCTATACTAATAGAGCCACATGCTCACCGGTTTGCCACATGCTGTAGGCCTATGGACTGAACAAGAAACCACCAAAAATTTTAACCAGTCATCGTTCTCACAACACTGAGGACCAGTCATTCGAAATGACTTCTCCATGCATTTTATGCATTGGTAAAAGCACTATGATGAAAAGTGTGATATGTTTTCAGGTATCTCCTATACTAATAGAGCCACATGCTCAGCGGTTTGCCACATGCTGTAGGCCTATGGACTGAACAAGAAACCACCAAAAATTTTAACCAGTCATCGTTCTCACAACACTGAGGACCAGTCATTCGAAATGACTTCTCCATGCATTTTATGCATTGGTAAAAGCACTATGATGAAAAGTGTGATATGTTTTCAGGTATCTCCTATACTAATAGAGCCACATGCTCACCGGTTTTCCACATGCTGTAGGCCTATGGACTGAACAAGAAACCACCAAAAATTTTAACCAGTCATCGTTCTCACAACACTGAGGACCAGTCATTCGAAATGACTTCTCCATGCATTTTATGCATTGGTAAAAGCACTATGATGAAAAGTGTGATATGTTTTCAGGTATCTCCTATACTAATAGAGCCACATGCTCACCGGTTTGCCACATGCTGTAGGCCTATGGACTGAACAAGAAACCACCAAAAATTTTAACCAGTCATCGTTCTCACAACACTGAGGACCAGTCATTCGAAATGACTTCTCCATGCATTTTATGCATTGGTAAAAGCACTATGATGAAAAGTGTGATATGTTTTCAGGTATCTCCTATACTAATAGAGCCACATGCTCACCGGTTTGCCACATGCTGTAGGCCTATGGACTGAACAAGAAACCACCAAAAATTTTAACCAGTCATCGTTCTCACAACACTGAGGACCAGTCATTCGAAATGACTTCTCCATGCATTTTATGCATTGGTAAAAGCACTATGATGAAAAGTGTGATATGTTTTCAGGTATCTCCTATACTAATAGAGCCACATGCTCACCGGTTTGCCACATGCTGTAGGCCTATGGACTGAACAAGAAACCACCAAAAATTTTAACCAGTCATCGTTCTCACAACACTGAGGACCAGTCATTCGAAATGACTTCTCCATGCATTTTATGCATTGGTAAAAGCACTATGATGAAAAGTGTGATATGTTTTCAGGTATCTCCTATACTAATAGAGCCACATGCTCACCGGTTTGCCACATGCTGTAGGCCTATGGACTGAACAAGAAACCACCAAATATTTTAACCAGTCATCGTTCTCAAAACACTGAGGACCAGTCATTCGAAATGACTTCTCCATGCATTTTATGCATTGGTAAAAGCACTATGATGAAAAGTGTGATATGTTTTCAGGTATCTCCTATACTAATAGAGCCACATGCTCACCGGTTTGCCACATGCTGTAGGCCTATGGACTGAACAAGAAACCACCAAAAATTTTAACCAGTCATCGTTCTCACAACACTGAGGACCAGTCATTCGAAATGACTTCTCCATGCATTTTATGCATTGGTAAAAGCACTATGATGAAAAGTGTGATATGTTTTCAGGTATCTCCTATACTAATAGAGCCACATGCTCACCGGTATGCCACATGCTGTAGGCCTATGGACTGAACAAGAAACAACCAAAAATTTTAACCAGTCATCATTCTCACAACACTGAGGACCAGTCATTCGAAATGACTTCTCCATGCATTTTATGCATTGGTAAAAGCACTATGATGAAAAGTGTGATATGTTTTCAGGTATCTCCTATACTAATAGAGCCACATGCTCACCGGTTTGCCACATGCTGTAGGCCTATGGACTGAACAAGAAACCACCAAAAATTTTAACCAGTCATCGTTCTCACAACACTGAGGACCAGTCATTCGAAATGACTTCTCCATGCATTTTATGCATTGGTAAAAGCACTATGACGAAAAGTGTGATATGTTTTCAGGTATCTCCTATACTAATAGAGCCACATGCTCACCGGTTTGCCACATGCTGTAGGCCTATGGACTGAACAAGAAACCACCAAAAATTTTAACCAGTCATCGTTCTCACAACACTGAGGACCAGTCATTCGAAATGACTTCTCCATGCATTTTATGCATTGGTAAAAGCACTATGACGAAAAGTGTGATATGTTTTCAGGTATCTCCTATACTAATAGAGCCACATGCTCACCGGTTTGCCACATGCTGTAGGCCTATGGACTGAACAAGAAACCACCAAAAATTTTAACCAGTCATCGTTCTCACAACACTGAGGACCAGTCATTCGAAATGACTTCTCCATGCATTTTATGCATTGGTAAAAGCACTATGATGAAAAGTGTGATATGTTTTCAGGTATCTCCTATACTAATAGAGCCACATGCTCACCGGTTTGCCACATGCTGTAGGCCTATGGACTGAACAAGAAACCACCAAAAATTTTAACCAGTCATCGTTCTCACAACACTGAGGACCAGTCATTCGAAATGACTCCTCCATGCATTTTATGCATTGGTAAAAGCACTATGATGAAAAGTGTGATATGTTTTCAGGTATCTCCTATACTAATAGAGCCACATGCTCACCGGTTTGCCACATGCTGTAGGCCTATGGACTGAACAAGAAACCACCAAAAATTTTAACCAGTCATCGTTCTCACAACACTGAGGACCAGTCATTCGAAATGACTTCTCCATGCATTTTATGCATTGGTAAAAGCACTATGATGAAAAGTGTTACATGTTTCAGGTATCTCCTATACTAATAGAGCCACATGCTCACCGGTTTGCCACATGCTGTAGGCCTATGGACTGAACAAGAAACCACCAAAAATTTTAACCAGTCATCGTTCTCACAACACTGAGGACCAGTCATTCGAAATGACTTCTCCATGCATTTTATGCATTGGTAAAAGCACTATGATGAAAAGTGTGATATGTTTTCAGGTATCTCCTATACTAATAGAGCCACATGCTCACCGGTTTGCCATATGCTGTAGGCCTATGGACTGAACAAGAAACCACCAAAAATTTTAACCAGTCATCGTTCTCACAACACTGAGGACCAGTCATTCGAAATGACTTCTCCATGCATTTTATAGATTGGTAAAAGCACTATGATGAAAAGTGTGATATGTTTTCAGGGGTCTCCTATACTAATAGAGCCACATGCTCACCGGTTTGCCACATGCTGTAGGCCTATGGACTGAACAAGAAACCACCAAATATTTTAACCAGTCATCATTCTCAAAACACTGAGGACCAGTCATTCGAAATGACTTCTCCATGCATTTTATGCATTGGTAAAAGCACTATGATGAAAAGTGTGATATGTTTTCAGGTATCTCCTATACTAATAGAGCCACATGCTCACCGGTGTGCCACATGCTGTAGGCCTATGGACTGAACAAGAAACCACCAAAAATTTTAACCAGTCATCGTTCTCACAACACTGAGGACCAGTCATTCGAAATGACTTCTCCATGCATTTTATGCATTGGTAAAAGCACTATGATGAAAAGTGTGATATGTTTTCAGGTATCTCCTATACTAATAGAGCCACATGCTCACCGGTATGCCACATGCTGTAGGCCTATGGACTGAACAAGAAACCACCAAATATTTTAACCAGTCATCATTCTCAAAACACTGAGGACCAGTCATTCGAAATGACTTCTCCATGCATTTTATGCATTGGTAAAAGCACTATGATGAAAAGTGTGATATGTTTTCAGGTATCTCCTATACTAATAGAGCCACATGCTCACCGGTGTGCCACATGCTGTAGGCCTATGGACTGAACAAGAAACCACCAAAAATTTTAACCAGTCATCGTTCTCACAACACTGAGGACCAGTCATTCGAAATGACTTCTCCATGCATTTTATGCATTGGTAAAAGCACTATGATGAAAAGTGTGATATGTTTTCAGGTATCTCCTATACTAATAGAGCCACATGCTCACCGGTATGCCACATGCTGTAGGCCTATGGACTGAACAAGAAACAACCAAAAATTTTAACCAGTCATCATTCTCACAACACTGAGGACCAGTCATTCGAAATGACTTCTCCATGCATTTTATGCATTGGTAAAAGCACTATGATGAAAAGTGTGATATGTTTTCAGGTATCTCCTATACTAATAGAGCCACATGCTCACCGGTTTGCCACATGCTGTAGGCCTATGGACTGAACAAGAAACCACCAAAAATTTTAACCAGTCATCATTCTCACAACACTGAGGACCAGTCATTCGAAATGACTTCTCCATGCATTTTATGCATTGGTAAAAGCACTATGATGAAAAGTGTGATATGTTTTCAGGTATCTCCTATACTAATAGAGCCACATGCTCACCGGTTTGCCACATGCTGTAGGCCTATGGACTGAACAAGAAACCACCAAAAATTTTAACCAGTCATCGTTCTCACAACACTGAGGACCAGTCATTCGAAATGACTTCTCCATGCATTTTATGCATTGGTAAAAGCACTATGATGAAAAGTGTGATATGTTTTCAGGTATCTCCTATACTAATAGAGCCACATGCTCACCGGTTTGCCACATGCTGTAGGCCTATGGACTGAACAAGAAACCACCAAAAATTTTAACCAGTCATCGTTCTCACAACACTGAGGACCAGTCATTCGAAATGACTTCTCCATGCATTTTATGCATTGGTAAAAGCACTATGATGAAAAGTGTGATATGTTTTCAGGTATCTCCTATACTAATAGAGCCACATACTCACCGGTTTGCCACATGCTGTAGGCCTATGGACTGAACAAGAAACCACCAAAAATTTTAACCAGTCATCGTTCTCACAACACTGAGGACCAGTCATTCGAAATGACTTCTCCATGCATTTTATGCATTGGTAAAAGCACTATGATGAAAAGTGTGATATGTTTCAGGTATCTCCTATACTAATAGAGCCACATGCTCACCGGTTTGCCACATGCTGTAGGCCTATGGACTGAAAAAGAAACCACCAAAAATTTTAACCAGTCATCGTTCTCACAACACTGAGGACCAGTCATTCGAAATGACTTCTCCATGCATTTTATGCATTGGTAAAAGCACTATGATGAAAAGTGTGATATGTTTTCAGGTATCTCCTATACTAATAGAGCCACATGCTCACCGGTTTGCCACATGCTGTAGGCCTATGGACTGAACAAGAAACCACCAAAAATTTTAACCAGTCATCATTCTCACAACACTGAGGACCAGTCATTCGAAATGACTTCTCCATGCATTTTATGCATTGGTAAAAGCACTATGATGAAAAGTGTGATATGTTTTCAGGTTTCTCCTATACTAATAGAGCCACATGCTCACCGGTTTGCCACATGCTGTAGGCCTATGGACTGAACAAGAAACCACCAAATATTTTAACCAGTCATCGTTCTCAAAACACTGAGGACCAGTCATTCGAAATGACTTCTCCATGCATTTTATGCATTGGTAAAAGCACTATGATGAAAAGTGTGATATGTTTTCAGGTATCTCCTATACTAATAGAGCCACATGCTCACCGGTTTGCCTTATGCTGTAGGCCTATGGACTGAACAAGAAACCACCAAAAATTTTAACCAGTCATCGTTCTCACAACACTGAGGACCAGTCATTCGAAATGACTTCTCCATGCATTTTATGCATTGGTAAAAGCACTATGATGAAAAGTGTGATATGTTTTCAGGTATCTCCTATACTAATAGAGCCACATGCTCACCGGTTTGCCACATGCTGTAGGCCTATGGACTGAACAAGAAACAACCAAAAATTTTAACCAGTCATCATTCTCACAACACTGAGGACCAGTCATTCGAAATGACTTTTCCATGCATTTTATGCATTGGTAAAAGCACTATGATGAAAAGTGTGATATGTTTTCAGGTATCTCCTATACTAAAAGAGCCACATGCTCACCGGTTTGCCACATGCTGTAGGCCTATGGACTGAACAAGAAACCACCAAAAATTTTAACCAGTCATCGTTCTCACAACACTGAGGACCAGTCATTCGAAATGACTTCTCCATGCATTTTATGCATTGGTAAAAGCACTATGACGAAAAGTGTGATATGTTTTCAGGTAACTCCTATACTAAAAGAGCCACATGCTCACCGGTTTGCCACATGCTGTAGGCCTATGGACTGAACAAGAAACCACCAAAAATTTTAACCAGTCATCGTTCTCACAACACTGAGGACCAGTCATTCGAAATGACTTCTCCATGCATTTTATGCATTGGTAAAAGCACTATGATGAAAAGTGTGATATGTTTTCAGGTATCTCCTATACTAATAGAGCCACATGCTCACCGGTTTGCCACATGCTGTAGGCCTATGGACTGAACAAGAAACCACCAAAAATTTTAACCAGTCATCGTTCTCACAACACTGAGGACCAGTCATTCGAAATGACTTCTCCATGCATTTTATGCATTGGTAAAAGCACTATGATGAAAAGTGTGATATGTTTTCAGGTATCTCCTATACTAATAGAGCCACATGCTCACCGGTTTGCCACATGCTGTAGGCCTATGGACTGAACAAGAAACCACCAAAAATTTTAACCAGTCATCGTTCTCACAACACTGAAGACCAGTCATTCGAAATGACTTCTCCATGCATTTTATGCATTGGTAAAAGCACTATGATGAAAAGTGTGATATGTTTTCAGGTATCTCCTATACTAATAGAGCCACATGCTCACCGGTTTGCCCCATGCTGTAGGCCTATGGACTGAACAAGAAACCACCAAAAATTTTAACCAGTCATCGTTCTCACAACACTGAGGACCAGTCATTCGAAATGACTTCTCCATGCATTTTATGCATTGGTAAAAGCACTATGATGAAAAGTGTGATATGTTTTCAGGTATCTCCTATACTAATAGAGCCACATGCTCACCGGTTTGCCACATGCTGTTGGCCTATGGACTGAACAAGAAACCACCAAATATTTTAACCAGTCATCGTTCTCAAAACACTGAGGACCAGTCATTCGAAATGACTTCTCCATGCATTTTATGCATTGGTAAAAGCACTATGATGAAAAGTGTGATATGTTTTCAGGTATCTCCTATACTAATAGAGCCACATGCTCACCGGTTTGCCACATGCTGTAGGCCTATGGACTGAACAAGAAACCACCAAAAATTTTAACCAGTCATCGTTCTTACAACACTGAGGACCAGTCATTCGAAATGACTTCTCCATGCATTTTATGCATTGGTAAAAGCACTATGATGAAAAGTGTGATATGTTTTCAGGTATCTCCTATACTAATAGAGCCACATGCTCACCGGTATGCCACATGCTGTAGGCCTATGGACTGAACAAGAAACAACCAAAAATTTTAACCAGTCATTGTTCTCACAACACTGAGGACCAGTCATTCGAAATGACTTCTCCATGCATTTTATGCATTGGTAAAAGCACTATGATGAAAAGTGTGATATGTTTTCAGGTATCTCCTATACTAATAGGGCCACATGCTCACCGGTTTGCCACATGCTGTAGGCCTATGGACTGAACAAGAAACCACCAAAAATTTTAACCAGTCATCGTTCTCACAACACTGAGGACCAGTCATTCGAAATGACTTCTCCATGCATTTTATGCATTGGTAAAAGCACTATGACGAAAAGTGTGATATGTTTTCAGGTATCTCCTATACTAATAGAGCCACATGCTCACCGGTTTGCCACATGCTGTAGGCCTATGGACTGAACAAGAAACCACCAAAAATTTTAACCAGTCATCGTTCTCACAACACTGAGGACCAGTCATTCGAAATGACTTCTCCATGCATTTTATGCATTGGTAAAAGCACTATGATGAAAAGTGTGATATGTTTTCAGGTATCTCCTATACTAATAGAGCCACATGCTCACCGGTTTGCCACATGCTGTAGGCCTATGGACTGAACAAGAAACCACCAAAAATTTTAACCAGTCATCGTTCTCACAACACTGAGGACCAGTCATTCGAAATGACTTCTCCATGCATTTTATGCATTGGTAAAAGCACTATGATGAAAAGTGTGATATGTTTTCAGGTATCTCCTATACTAATAGAGCCACATGCTCACCGGTTTGCCACATGCTGTAGGCCTATGGACTGAACAAGAAACCACCAAAAATTTTAACCAGTCATCGTTCTCACAACACTGAAGACCAGTCATTCGAAATGACTTCTCCATGCATTTTATGCATTGGTAAAAGCACTATGATGAAAAGTGTGATATGTTTTCAGGTATCTCCTATACTAATAGAGCCACATGCTCACCGGTTTGCCACATGCTGTAGGCCTATGGACTGAACAAGAAACCACCAAAAATTTTAACCAGTCATCGTTCTCACAACACTGAGGACCAGTCATTCGAAATGACTTCTCCATGCATTTTATGCATTGGTAAAAGCACTATGATGAAAAGTGTGATATGTTTTCAGGTATCTCCTATACTAATAGAGCCACATGCTCACCGGTTTGCCACATGCTGTAGGCCTATGGACTGAACAAGAAACCACCAAAAATTTTAACCAGTCATCGTTCTCACAACACTGAGGACCAGTCATTCGAAATGACTTCTCCATGCATTTTATGCATTGGTAAAAGCACTATGATTAAAAGTGTGATATGTTTTCAGGTATCTCCTATACTAATAGAGCCACATGCTCACCGGTTTGCCACATGCTGTAGGCCTATGGACTGAACAAGAAACCACCAAAAATTTTAACCAGTCATCGTTCTCACAACACTGAAGACCAGTCATTCGAAATGACTTCTCCATGCATTTTATGCATTGGTAAAAGCACTATGATGAAAAGTGTGATATGTTTTCAGGTATCTCCTATACTAATAGAGCCACATGCTCACCGGTTTGCCACATGCTGTAGGCCTATGGACTGAACAAGAAACCACCAAAAATTTTAACCAGTCATCGTTCTCACAACACTGAGGACCAGTCATTCGAAATGACTTCTCCATGCATTTTATGCATTGGTAGAAGCACTATGATGAAAAGTGTGATATGTTTTCAGGTATCTCCTATACTAATAGAGCCACATGCTCACCGGTTTGCCACATGCTGTAGGCCTATGGACTGAACAAGAAACCACCAAATATTTTAACCAGTCATCGTTCTCAAAACACTGAGGACCAGTCATTCGAAATGACTTCTCCATGCATTTTATGCATTGGTAAAAGCACTATGATGAAAAGTGTGATATGTTTTCAGGTATCTCCTATACTAATAGAGCCACATGCTCACCGGTTTGCCACATGCTGTAGGCCTATGGACTGAACAAGAAACCACCAAAAATTTTAACCAGTCATCGTTCTCACAACACTGAGGACCAGTCATTCGAAATGACTTCTCCATGCATTTTATGCATTGGTAAAAGCACTATGATGAAAAGTGTGATATGTTTTCAGGTATCTCCTATACTAATAGAGCCACATGCTCACCGGTATGCCACATGCTGTAGGCCTATGGACTGAACAAGAAACAACCAAAAATTTTAACCAGTCATTGTTCTCACAACACTGAGGACCAGTCATTCGAAATGACTTCTCCATGCATTTTATGCATTGGTAAAAGCACTATGATGAAAAGTGTGATATGTTTTCAGGTATCTCCTATACTAATAGGGCCACATGCTCACCGGTTTGCCACATGCTGTAGGCCTATGGACTGAACAAGAAACCACCAAAAATTTTAACCAGTCATCGTTCTCACAACACTGAGGACCAGTCATTCGAAATGACTTCTCCATGCATTTTATGCATTGGTAAAAGCACTATGACGAAAAGTGTGATATGTTTTCAGGTATCTCCTATACTAATAGAGCCACATGCTCACCGGTTTGCCACATGCTGTAGGCCTATGGACTGAACAAGAAACCACCAAAAATTTTAACCAGTCATCGTTCTCACAACACTGAGGACCAGTCATTCGAAATGACTTCTCCATGCATTTTATGCATTGGTAAAAGCACTATGATGAAAAGTGTGATATGTTTTCAGGTATCTCCTATACTAATAGAGCCACATGCTCACCGGTTTGCCACATGCTGTAGGCCTATGGACTGAACAAGAAACCACCAAAAATTTTAACCAGTCATCGTTCTCACAACACTGAGGACCAGTCATTCGAAATGACTTCTCCATGCATTTTATGCATTGGTAAAAGCACTATGATGAAAAGTGTGATATGTTTTCAGGTATCTCCTATACTAATAGAGCCACATGCTCACCGGTTTGCCACATGCTGTAGGCCTATGGACTGAACAAGAAACCACCAAAAATTTTAACCAGTCATCGTTCTCACAACACTGAAGACCAGTCATTCGAAATGACTTCTCCATGCATTTTATGCATTGGTAAAAGCACTATGATGAAAAGTGTGATATGTTTTCAGGTATCTCCTATACTAATAGAGCCACATGCTCACCGGTTTGCCACATGCTGTAGGCCTATGGACTGAACAAGAAACCACCAAAAATTTTAACCAGTCATCGTTCTCACAACACTGAGGACCAGTCATTCGAAATGACTTCTCCATGCATTTTATGCATTGGTAAAAGCACTATGATGAAAAGTGTGATATGTTTTCAGGTATCTCCTATACTAATAGAGCCACATGCTCACCGGTTTGCCACATGCTGTAGGCCTATGGACTGAACAAGAAACCACCAAATATTTTAACCAGTCATCGTTCTCAAAACACTGAGGACCAGTCATTCGAAATGACTTCTCCATGCATTTTATGCATTGGTAAAAGCACTATGATGAAAAGTGTGATATGTTTTCAGGTATCTCCTATACTAATAGAGCCACATGCTCACCGGTTTGCCACATGCTGTAGGCCTATGGACTGAACAAGAAACCACCAAAAATTTTAACCAGTCATCGTTCTCACAACACTGAGGACCAGTCATTCGAAATGACTTCTCCATGCATTTTATGCATTGGTAAAAGCACTATGATGAAAAGTGTGATATGTTTTCAGGTATCTCCTATACTAATAGAGCCACATGCTCACCGGTATGCCACATGCTGTAGGCCTATGGACTGAACAAGAAACAACCAAAAATTTTAACCAGTCATTGTTCTCACAACACTGAGGACCAGTCATTCGAAATGACTTCTCCATGCATTTTATGCATTGGTAAAAGCACTATGATGAAAAGTGTGATATGTTTTCAGGTATCTCCTATACTAATAGGGCCACATGCTCACCGGTTTGCCACATGCTGTAGGCCTATGGACTGAACAAGAAACCACCAAAATTTTAACCAGTCATCGTTCTCACAACACTGAGGACCAGTCATTCGAAATGACTTCTCCATGCATTTTATGCATTGGTAAAAGCACTATGACGAAAAGTGTGATATGTTTTCAGGTATCTCCTATACTAATAGAGCCACATGCTCACCGGTTTGCCACATGCTGTAGGCCTATGGACTGAACAAGAAACCACCAAAAATTTTAACCAGTCATCGTTCTCACAACACTGAGGACCAGTCATTCGAAATGACTTCTCCATGCATTTTATGCATTGGTAAAAGCACTATGATGAAAAGTGTGATATGTTTTCAGGTATCTCCTATACTAATAGAGCCACATGCTCACTGGTTTGCCACATGCTGTAGGCCTATGGACTGAACAAGAAACCACCAAAAATTTTAACCAGTCATCGTTCTCACAACACTGAGGACCAGTCATTCGAAATGACTTCTCCATGCATTTTATGCATTGGTAAAAGCACTATGATGAAAAGTGTGATATGTTTTCAGGTATCTCCTATACTAATAGAGCCACATGCTCACCGGTTTGCCACATGCTGTAGGCCTATGGACTGAACAAGAAACCACCAAAAATTTTAACCAGTCATCGTTCTCACAACACTGAGGACCAGTCATTCGAAATGACTTCTCCATGCATTTTATGCATTGGTAAAAGCACTATGATGAAAAGTGTGATATGTTTTCAGGTATCTCCTATACTAATAGAGCCACATGCTCACCGGTTTGCCACATGCTGTAGGCCTATGGACTGAACAAGAAACCACCAAAAATTTTAACCAGTCATCGTTCTCACAACACTGAGGACCAGTCATTCGAAATGACTTCTCCATGCATTTTATGCATTGGTAAAAGCACTATGATGAAAAGTGTGATATGTTTTCAGGTATCTCCTATACTAATAGAGCCACATGCTCACCGGTTTGCCACATGCTGTAGGCCTATGGAATGAACAAGAAACCACCAAAAATTTTAACCAGTCATCGTTCTCACAACACTGAGGACCAGTCATTCAAAATGAATTCTCCATGCATTTTATGCATTGGTAAAAGCACTATGATGAAAAGTGTGATATGTTTTCAGGTATCTCCTATACTAATAGAGCCACATGCTCACCGGTTTGCCACATGCTGTAGGCCTATGGACTGAACAAGAAACCACCAAAAATTTTAACCAGTCATCGTTCTCACAACACTGAGGACCAGTCATTCGAAATGACTTCTCCATGCATTTTATGCATTGGTAAAAGCACTATGATGAAAAGTGTGATATGTTTTCAGGTATCTCCTATACTAATAGAGCCACATGCTCACCGGTTTGCCACATGCTGTAGGCCTATGGACTGAACAAGAAACCACCAAAAATTTTAACCAGTCATCGTTCTCACAACACTGAGGACCAGTCATTCGAAATGACTTCTCCATGCATTTTATGCATTGGTAAAAGCACTATGATGAAAAGTGTGATATGTTTTCAGGTATCTCCTATACTAATAGAGCCACATGCTCACCGGTTTGCCACATGCTGTAGGCCTATGGACTGAACAAGAAACCACCAAAAATTTTAACCAGTCATCGTTCTCACAACACTGAGGACCAGTCATTCAAAATGACTTCTCCATGCATTTTATGCATTGGTAAAAGCACTATGATGAAAAGTGTGATATGTTTTCAGGTATCTCCTATACTAATAGAGCCACATGCTCACCGGTATGCCACATGCTGTATGCCTATGGACTGAACAAGAAACCACCAAAAATTTTAACCAGTCATCGTTCTCACAACACTGAGGACCAGTCATTCGAAATGACTTCTCCATGCATTTTATGCATTGGTAAAAGCACTATGATGAAAAGTGTGATATGTTTTCAGGTATCTCCTATACTAATAGAGCCACATGCTCACCGGTTTGCCACATGCTGTAGGCCTATGGACTGAACAAGAAACCACCAAAAATTTTAACCAGTCATCGTTCTCACAACACTGAGGACCAGTCATTCGAAATGACTTCTCCATGCATTTTATGCATTGGTAAAAGCACTATGATGAAAAGTGTGATATGTTTTCAGGTATCTCCTATACTAATAGAGCCACATGCTCACCGGTTTGCCACATGCTGTAGGCCTATGGACTGAACAAGAAACCACCAAAAATTTTAACCAGTCATCGTTCTCACAACACTGAGGACCAGTCATTCGAAATGACTTCTCCATGCATTTTATGCATTGGTAAAAGCACTATGATGAAAAGTGTGATATGTTTCAGGTATCTCCTATACTAATAGAGCCACATGCTCACCGGTTTGCCACATGCTGTAGGCCTATGGACTGAACAAGAAACCACCAAAAATTTTAACCAGTCATCGTTCTCACAACACTGAGGACCAGTCATTCGAAATGACTTCTCCATGCATTTTATGCATTGGTAAAAGCACTATGATGAAAAGTGTGATATGTTTTCAGGTATCTCCTATACTAATAGAGCCACATGCTCACCGGTTTGCCACATGCTGTAGGCCTATGGACTGAACAAGAAACCACCAAAAATTTTAACCAGTCATCGTTCTCACAACACTGAGGACCAGTCATTCGAAATGACTTCTCCATGCATTTTATGCATTGGTAAAAGCACTATGATGAAAAGTGTGATATGTTTTCAGGTATCTCCTATACTAATAGAGCCACATGCTCACCGGTATGCCACATGCTGTAGGCCTATGGACTGAACAAGAAACAACCAAAAATTTTAACCAGTCATCATTCTCACAACACTGAGGACCAGTCATTCGAAATGACTTCTCCATGCATTTTATGCATTGGTAAAAGCACTATGATGAAAAGTGTGATATGTTTTCAGGTATCTCCTATACTAATAGAGCCACATGCTCACCGGTTTGCCACATGCTGTAGGCCTATGGACTGAACAAGAAACCACCAAAAATTTTAACCAGTCATCATTCTCACAACACTGAGGACCAGTCATTCGAAATGACTTCTCCATGCATTTTATGCATTGGTAAAAGCACTATGATGAAAAGTGTGATATGTTTTCAGGTATCTCCTATACTAATAGAGCCACATGCTCACCGGTTTGCCACATGCTGTAGGCCTATGGACTGAACAAGAAACCACCAAAAATTTTAACCAGTCATCGTTCTCACAACACTGAGGACCAGTCATTCGAAATGACTTCTCCATGCATTTTATGCATTGGTAAAAGCACTATGATGAAAAGTGTGATATGTTTTCAGGTATCTCCTATACTAATAGAGCCACATACTCACCGGTTTGCCACATGCTGTAGCCCTATGGACTGAACAAGAAACCACCAAAAATTTTAACCAGTCATCGTTCTCACAACACTGAGGACCAGTCATTCGAAATGA
This sequence comes from Ranitomeya imitator, assembly GCF_032444005.1. Lineage (NCBI taxonomy): Eukaryota > Metazoa > Chordata > Amphibia > Anura > Dendrobatidae > Ranitomeya > Ranitomeya imitator. Next base: position 85,128 of record NW_027194866.1, read on the forward strand.
CTTCTCCATGCATTTTATGCATTGGTAAAAGCACTATGATGAAAAGTGTGATATGTTTCAGGTATCTCCTATACTAATAGAGCCACATGCTCACCGGTTTGCCACATGCTGTAGGCCTATGGACTGAACAAGAAACCACCAAAAATTTTAACCAGTCATCGTTCTCACAACACTGAGGACCAGTCATTCGAAATGACTTCTCCATGCATTTTATGCATTGGTAAAAGCACTATGATGAAAAGTGTGATATGTTTTCAGGTATCTCCTATACTAATAGAGCCACATGCTCACCGGTTTGCCACATGCTGTAGGCCTATGGACTGAACAAGAAACCACCAAAAATTTTAACCAGTCATCGTTCTCACAACACTGAGGACCAGTCATTCGAAATGACTTCTCCATGCATTTTATGCATTGGTAAAAGCACTATGATGAAAAGTGTGATATGTTTTCAGGTATCTCCTATACTAATAGAGCCACATGCTCACCGGTATGCCACATGCTGTAGGCCTATGGACTGAACAAGAAACAACCAAAAATTTTAACCAGTCATCATTCTCACAACACTGAGGACCAGTCATTCGAAATGACTTCTCCATGCATTTTATGCATTGGTAAAAGCACTATGATGAAAAGTGTGATATGTTTTCAGGTATCTCCTATACTAAAAGAGCCACATGCTCACCGGTTTGCCACATGCTGTAGGCCTATGGACTGAACAAGAAACCACCAAAAATTTTAACCAGTCATCGTTCTCACAACACTGAGGACCAGTCATTCGAAATGACTTCTCCATGCATTTTATGCATTGGTAAAAGCACTATGACGAAAAGTGTGATATGTTTTCAGGTAACTCCTATACTAATAGAGCCACATGCTCACCGGTTTGCCACATGCTGTAGGCCTATGGACTGAACAAGAAACCACCAAAAATTTTAACCAGTCATCGTTCTCACAACACTGAGGACCAGTCATTCGAAATGACTTCTCCATGCATTTTATGCATTGGTAAAAGCACTATGATGAAAAGTGTGATATGTTTTCAGGTATCTCCTATACTAATAGAGCCACATGCTCACCGGTTTGCCACATGCTGTAGGCCTATGGACTGAACAAGAAACCACCAAAAATTTTAACCAGTCATCGTTCTCACAACACTGAGGACCAGTCATTCGAAATGACTTCTCCATGCATTTTATGCATTGGTAAAAGCACTATGATGAAAAGTGTGATATGTTTTCAGGTATCTCCTATACTAATAGAGCCACATGCTCACCGGTTTGCCACATGCTGTAGGCCTATGGACTGAACAAGAAACCACCAAAAATTTTAACCAGTCATCGTTCTCACAACACTGAAGACCAGTCATTCGAAATGACTTCTCCATGCATTTTATGCATTGGTAAAAGCACTATGATGAAAAGTGTGATATGTTTTCAGGTATCTCCTATACTAATAGAGCCACATGCTCACCGGTTTGCCCCATGCTGTAGGCCTATGGACTGAACAAGAAACCACCAAAAATTTTAACCAGTCATCGTTCTCACAACACTGAGGACCAGTCATTCGAAATGACTTCTCCATGCATTTTATGCATTGGTAAAAGCACTATGATGAAAAGTGTGATATGTTTTCAGGTATCTCCTATACTAATAGAGCCACATGCTCACCGGTTTGCCACATGCTGTTGGCCTATGGACTGAACAAGAAACCACCAAATATTTTAACCAGTCATCGTTCTCAAAACACTGAGGACCAGTCATTCGAAATGACTTCTCCATGCATTTTATGCATTGGTAAAAGCACTATGATGAAAAGTGTGATATGTTTTCAGGTATCTCCTATACTAATAGAGCCACATGCTCACCGGTTTGCCACATGCTGTAGGCCTATGGACTGAACAAGAAACCACCAAAAATTTTAACCAGTCATCGTTCTTACAACACTGAGGACCAGTCATTCGAAATGACTTCTCCATGCATTTTATGCATTGGTAAAAGCACTATGATGAAAAGTGTGATATGTTTTCAGGTATCTCCTATACTAATAGAGCCACATGCTCACCGGTATGCCACATGCTGTAGGCCTATGGACTGAACAAGAAACAACCAAAAATTTTAACCAGTCATTGTTCTCACAACACTGAGGACCAGTCATTCGAAATGACTTCTCCATGCATTTTATGCATTGGTAAAAGCACTATGATGAAAAGTGTGATATGTTTTCAGGTATCTCCTATACTAATAGGGCCACATGCTCACCGGTTTGCCACATGCTGTAGGCCTATGGACTGAACAAGAAACCACCAAAAATTTTAACCAGTCATCGTTCTCACAACACTGAGGACCAGTCATTCGAAATGACTTCTCCATGCATTTTATGCATTGGTAAAAGCACTATGACGAAAAGTGTGATATGTTTTCAGGTATCTCCTATACTAATAGAGCCACATGCTCACCGGTTTGCCACATGCTGTAGGCCTATGGACTGAACAAGAAACCACCAAAAATTTTAACCAGTCATCGTTCTCACAACACTGAGGACCAGTCATTCGAAATGACTTCTCCATGCATTTTATGCATTGGTAAAAGCACTATGATGAAAAGTGTGATATGTTTTCAGGTATCTCCTATACTAATAGAGCCACATGCTCACCGGTTTGCCACATGCTGTAGGCCTATGGACTGAACAAGAAACCACCAAAAATTTTAACCAGTCATCGTTCTCACAACACTGAGGACCAGTCATTCGAAATGACTTCTCCATGCATTTTATGCATTGGTAAAAGCACTATGATGAAAAGTGTGATATGTTTTCAGGTATCTCCTATACTAATAGAGCCACATGCTCACCGGTTTGCCACATGCTGTAGGCCTATGGACTGAACAAGAAACCACCAAAAATTTTAACCAGTCATCGTTCTCACAACACTGAAGACCAGTCATTCGAAATGACTTCTCCATGCATTTTATGCATTGGTAAAAGCACTATGATGAAAAGTGTGATATGTTTTCAGGTATCTCCTATACTAATAGAGCCACATGCTCACCGGTTTGCCACATGCTGTAGGCCTATGGACTGAACAAGAAACCACCAAAAATTTTAACCAGTCATCGTTCTCACAACACTGAGGACCAGTCATTCGAAATGACTTCTCCATGCATTTTATGCATTGGTAAAAGCACTATGATGAAAAGTGTGATATGTTTTCAGGTATCTCCTATACTAATAGAGCCACATGCTCACCGGTTTGCCACATGCTGTAGGCCTATGGACTGAACAAGAAACCACCAAAAATTTTAACCAGTCATCGTTCTCACAACACTGAGGACCAGTCATTCGAAATGACTTCTCCATGCATTTTATGCATTGGTAAAAGCACTATGATGAAAAGTGTGATATGTTTTCAGGTATCTCCTATACTAATAGAGCCACATGCTCACCGGTTTGCCACATGCTGTAGGCCTATGGACTGAACAAGAAACCACCAAAAATTTTAACCAGTCATCGTTCTCACAACACTGAGGACCAGTCATTCGAAATGACTTCTCCATGCATTTTATGCATTGGTAAAAGCACTATGATGAAAAGTGTGATATGTTTTCAGGTATCTCCTATACTAATAGAGCCACATGCTCACCGGTTTGCCACATGCTGTAGGCCTATGGACTGAACAAGAAACCACCAAAAATTTTAACCAGTCATCGTTCTCACAACACTGAGGACCAGTCATTCGAAATGACTTCTCCATGCATTTTATGCATTGGTAAAAGCACTATGATTAAAAGTGTGATATGTTTTCAGGTATCTCCTATACTAATAGAGCCACATGCTCACCGGTTTGCCACATGCTGTAGGCCTATGGACTGAACAAGAAACCACCAAAAATTTTAACCAGTCATCGTTCTCACAACACTGAAGACCAGTCATTCGAAATGACTTCTCCATGCATTTTATGCATTGGTAAAAGCACTATGATGAAAAGTGTGATATGTTTTCAGGTATCTCCTATACTAATAGAGCCACATGCTCACCGGTTTGCCACATGCTGTAGGCCTATGGACTGAACAAGAAACCACCAAAAATTTTAACCAGTCATCGTTCTCACAACACTGAGGACCAGTCATTCGAAATGACTTCTCCATGCATTTTATGCATTGGTAGAAGCACTATGATGAAAAGTGTGATATGTTTTCAGGTATCTCCTATACTAATAGAGCCACATGCTCACCGGTTTGCCACATGCTGTAGGCCTATGGACTGAACAAGAAACCACCAAATATTTTAACCAGTCATCGTTCTCAAAACACTGAGGACCAGTCATTCGAAATGACTTCTCCATGCATTTTATGCATTGGTAAAAGCACTATGATGAAAAGTGTGATATGTTTTCAGGTATCTCCTATACTAATAGAGCCACATGCTCACCGGTTTGCCACATGCTGTAGGCCTATGGACTGAACAAGAAACCACCAAAAATTTTAACCAGTCATCGTTCTCACAACACTGAGGACCAGTCATTCGAAATGACTTCTCCATGCATTTTATGCATTGGTAAAAGCACTATGATGAAAAGTGTGATATGTTTTCAGGTATCTCCTATACTAATAGAGCCACATGCTCACCGGTATGCCACATGCTGTAGGCCTATGGACTGAACAAGAAACAACCAAAAATTTTAACCAGTCATTGTTCTCACAACACTGAGGACCAGTCATTCGAAATGACTTCTCCATGCATTTTATGCATTGGTAAAAGCACTATGATGAAAAGTGTGATATGTTTTCAGGTATCTCCTATACTAATAGGGCCACATGCTCACCGGTTTGCCACATGCTGTAGGCCTATGGACTGAACAAGAAACCACCAAAAATTTTAACCAGTCATCGTTCTCACAACACTGAGGACCAGTCATTCGAAATGACTTCTCCATGCATTTTATGCATTGGTAAAAGCACTATGACGAAAAGTGTGATATGTTTTCAGGTATCTCCTATACTAATAGAGCCACATGCTCACCGGTTTGCCACATGCTGTAGGCCTATGGACTGAACAAGAAACCACCAAAAATTTTAACCAGTCATCGTTCTCACAACACTGAGGACCAGTCATTCGAAATGACTTCTCCATGCATTTTATGCATTGGTAAAAGCACTATGATGAAAAGTGTGATATGTTTTCAGGTATCTCCTATACTAATAGAGCCACATGCTCACCGGTTTGCCACATGCTGTAGGCCTATGGACTGAACAAGAAACCACCAAAAATTTTAACCAGTCATCGTTCTCACAACACTGAGGACCAGTCATTCGAAATGACTTCTCCATGCATTTTATGCATTGGTAAAAGCACTATGATGAAAAGTGTGATATGTTTTCAGGTATCTCCTATACTAATAGAGCCACATGCTCACCGGTTTGCCACATGCTGTAGGCCTATGGACTGAACAAGAAACCACCAAAAATTTTAACCAGTCATCGTTCTCACAACACTGAAGACCAGTCATTCGAAATGACTTCTCTATGCATTTTATGCATTGGTAAAAGCACTATGATGAAAAGTGTGATATGTTTTCAGGTATCTCCTATACTAATAGAGCCACATGCTCACCGGTTTGCCACATGCTGTAGGCCTATGGACTGAACAAGAAACCACCAAAAATTTTAACCAGTCATCGTTCTCACAACACTGAGGACCAGTCATTCGAAATGACTTCTCCATGCATTTTATGCATTGGTAAAAGCACTATGATGAAAAGTGTGATATGTTTTCAGGTATCTCCTATACTAATAGAGCCACATGCTCACCGGTTTGCCACATGCTGTAGGCCTATGGACTGAACAAGAAACCACCAAATATTTTAACCAGTCATCGTTCTCAAAACACTGAGGACCAGTCATTCGAAATGACTTCTCCATGCATTTTATGCATTGGTAAAAGCACTATGATGAAAAGTGTGATATGTTTTCAGGTATCTCCTATACTAATAGAGCCACATGCTCACCGGTTTGCCACATGCTGTAGGCCTATGGACTGAACAAGAAACCACCAAAAATTTTAACCAGTCATCGTTCTCACAACACTGAGGACCAGTCATTCGAAATGACTTCTCCATGCATTTTATGCATTGGTAAAAGCACTATGATGAAAAGTGTGATATGTTTTCAGGTATCTCCTATACTAATAGAGCCACATGCTCACCGGTATGCCACATGCTGTAGGCCTATGGACTGAACAAGAAACAACCAAAAATTTTAACCAGTCATTGTTCTCACAACACTGAGGACCAGTCATTCGAAATGACTTCTCCATGCATTTTATGCATTGGTAAAAGCACTATGATGAAAAGTGTGATATGTTTTCAGGTATCTCCTATACTAATAGGGCCACATGCTCACCGGTTTGCCACATGCTGTAGGCCTATGGACTGAACAAGAAACCACCAAAAATTTTAACCAGTCATCGTTCTCACAACACTGAGGACCAGTCATTCGAAATGACTTCTCCATGCATTTTATGCATTGGTAAAAGCACTATGACGAAAAGTGTGATATGTTTTCAGGTATCTCCTATACTAATAGAGCCACATGCTCACCGGTTTGCCACATGCTGTAGGCCTATGGACTGAACAAGAAACCACCAAAAATTTTAACCAGTCATCGTTCTCACAACACTGAGGACCAGTCATTCGAAATGACTTCTCCATGCATTTTATGCATTGGTAAAAGCACTATGATGAAAAGTGTGATATGTTTTCAGGTATCTCCTATACTAATAGAGCCACATGCTCACTGGTTTGCCACATGCTGTAGGCCTATGGACTGAACAAGAAACCACCAAAAATTTTAACCAGTCATCGTTCTCACAACACTGAGGACCAGTCATTCGAAATGACTTCTCCATGCATTTTATGCATTGGTAAAAGCACTATGATGAAAAGTGTGATATGTTTTCAGGTATCTCCTATACTAATAGAGCCACATGCTCACCGGTTTGCCACATGCTGTAGGCCTATGGACTGAACAAGAAACCACCAAAAATTTTAACCAGTCATCGTTCTCACAACACTGAGGACCAGTCATTCGAAATGACTTCTCCATGCATTTTATGCATTGGTAAAAGCACTATGATGAAAAGTGTGATATGTTTTCAGGTATCTCCTATACTAATAGAGCCACATGCTCACCGGTTTGCCACATGCTGTAGGCCTATGGACTGAACAAGAAACCACCAAAAATTTTAACCAGTCATCGTTCTCACAACACTGAGGACCAGTCATTCGAAATGACTTCTCCATGCATTTTATGCATTGGTAAAAGCACTATGATGAAAAGTGTGATATGTTTTCAGGTATCTCCTATACTAATAGAGCCACATGCTCACCGGTTTGCCACATGCTGTAGGCCTATGGAATGAACAAGAAACCACCAAAAATTTTAACCAGTCATCGTTCTCACAACACTGAGGACCAGTCATTCAAAATGAATTCTCCATGCATTTTATGCATTGGTAAAAGCACTATGATGAAAAGTGTGATATGTTTTCAGGTATCTCCTATACTAATAGAGCCACATGCTCACCGGTTTGCCACATGCTGTAGGCCTATGGACTGAACAAGAAACCACCAAAAATTTTAACCAGTCATCGTTCTCACAACACTGAGGACCAGTCATTCGAAATGACTTCTCCATGCATTTTATGCATTGGTAAAAGCACTATGATGAAAAGTGTGATATGTTTTCAGGTATCTCCTATACTAATAGAGCCACATGCTCACTGGTTTGCCACATGCTGTAGGCCTATGGACTGAACAAGAAACCACCAAAAATTTTAACCAGTCATCGTTCTCACAACACTGAGGACCAGTCATTCGAAATGACTTCTCCATGCATTTTATGCATTGGTAAAAGCACTATGATGAAAAGTGTGATATGTTTTCAGGTATCTCCTATACTAATAGAGCCACATGCTCACCGGTTTGCCACATGCTGTAGGCCTATGGACTGAACAAGAAACCACCAAAAATTTTAACCAGTCATCGTTCTCACAACACTGAGGACCAGTCATTCAAAATGACTTCTCCATGCATTTTATGCATTGGTAAAAGCACTATGATGAAAAGTGTGATATGTTTTCAGGTATCTCCTATACTAATAGAGCCACATGCTCACCGGTTTGCCACATGCTGTATGCCTATGGACTGAACAAGAAACCACCAAAAATTTTAACCAGTCATCGTTCTCACAACACTGAGGACCAGTCATTCGAAATGACTTCTCCATGCATTTTATGCATTGGTAAAAGCACTATGATGAAAAGTGTGATATGTTTTCAGGTATCTCCTATACTAATAGAGCCACATGCTCACCGGTTTGCCACATGCTGTAGGCCTATGGACTGAACAAGAAACCACCAAAAATTTTAACCAGTCATCGTTCTCACAACACTGAGGACCAGTCATTCGAAATGACTTCTCCATGCATTTTATGCATTGGTAAAAGCACTATGATGAAAAGTGTGATATGTTTTCAGGTATCTCCTATACTAATAGAGCCACATGCTCACCGGTTTGCCACATGCTGTAGGCCTATGGACTGAACAAGAAACCACCAAAAATTTTAACCAGTCATCGTTCTCACAACACTGAGGACCAGTCATTCGAAATGACTTCTCCATGCATTTTATGCATTGGTAAAAGCACTATGATGAAAAGTGTGATATGTTTCAGGTATCTCCTATACTAATAGAGCCACATGCTCACCGGTTTGCCACATGCTGTAGGCCTATGGACTGAACAAGAAACCACCAAAAATTTTAACCAGTCATCGTTCTCACAACACTGAGGACCAGTCATTCGAAATGACTTCTCCATGCATTTTATGCATTGGTAAAAGCACTATGATGAAAAGTGTGATATGTTTTCAGGTATCTCCTATACTAATAGAGCCACATGCTCACCGGTTTGCCACATGCTGTAGGCCTATGGACTGAACAAGAAACCACCAAAAATTTTAACCAGTCATCGTTCTCACAACACTGAGGACCAGTCATTCGAAATGACTTCTCCATGCATTTTATAGATTGTTAAAAGCACTATGATGAAAAGTGTGATATGTTTTCAGGGGTCTCCTATACTAATAGAGCCACATGCTCACCGGTTTGCCACATGCTGTAGGCCTATGGACTGAACAAGAAACCACCAAATATTTTAACCAGTCATCGTTCTCAAAACACTGAGGACCAGTCATTCGAAATGACTTCTCCATGCATTTTATGCATTGGTAAAAGCACTATGATGAAAAGTGTGATATGTTTTCAGGTATCTCCTATACTAATAGAGCCACATGCTCACCGGTTTGCCACATGCTGTAGGCCTATGGACTGAACAAGAAACCACCAAAAATTTTAACCAGTCATCGTTCTCACAACACTGAGGACCAGTCATTCGAAATGACTTCTCCATGCATTTTATGCATTGGTAAAAGCACTATGATGAAAAGTGTGATATGTTTTCAGGTATCTCCTATACTAATAGAGCCACATGCTCACCGGTATGCCACATGCTGTAGGCCTATGGACTGAACAAGAAACAACCAAAAATTTTAACCAGTCATCATTCTCACAACACTGAGGACCAGTCATTCGAAATGACTTCTCCATGCATTTTATGCATTGGTAAAAGCACTATGATGAAAAGTGTGATATGTTTTCAGGTATCTCCTATACTAATAGAGCCACATGCTCACCGGTTTGCCACATGCTGTAGGCCTATGGACTGAACAAGAAACCACCAAAAATTTTAACCAGTCATCATTCTCACAACACTGAGGACCAGTCATTCGAAATGACTTCTCCATGCATTTTATGCATTGGTAAAAGCACTATGATGAAAAGTGTGATATGTTTTCAGGTATCTCCTATACTAATAGAGCCACATGCTCACCGGTTTGCCACATGCTGTAGGCCTATGGACTGAACAAGAAACCACCAAAAATTTTAACCAGTCATCGTTCTCACAACACTGAGGACCAGTCATTCGAAATGACTTCTCCATGCATTTTATGCATTGGTAAAAGCACTATGATGAAAAGTGTGATATGTTTTCAGGTATCTCCTATACTAATAGAGCCACATACTCACCGGTTTGCCACATGCTGTAGGCCTATGGACTGAACAAGAAACCACCAAAAATTTTAACCAGTCATCGTTCTCACAACACTGAGGACCAGTCATTCGAAATGACTTCTCCATGCATTTTATGCATTGGTAAAAGCACTATGATGAAAAGTGTGATATGTTTCAGGTATCTCCTATACTAATAGAGCCACATGCTCACCGGTTTGCCACATGCTGTAGGCCTATGGACTGAACAAGAAACCACCAAAAATTTTAACCAGTCATCGTTCTCACAACACTGAGGACCAGTCATTCGAAATGACTTCTCCATGCATTTTATGCATTGGTAAAAGCACTATGATGAAAAGTGTGATATGTTTTCAGGTATCTCCTATACTAATAGAGCCACATGCTCACCGGTTTGCCACATGCTGTAGGCCTATGGACTGAACAAGAAACCACCAAAAATTTTAACCAGTCATCGTTCTCACAACACTGAGGACCAGTCATTCGAAATGACTTCTCCATGCATTTTATGCATTGGTAAAAGCACTATGATGAAAAGTGTGATATGTTTTCAGGTATCTCCTATACTAATAGAGCCACATGCTCACCGGTATGCCACATGCTGTAGGCCTATGGACTGAACAAGAAACAACCAAAAATTTTAACCAGTCATCATTCTCACAACACTGAGGACCAGTCATTCGAAATGACTTCTCCATGCATTTTATGCATTGGTAAAAGCACTATGATGAAAAGTGTGATATGTTTTCAGGTATCTCCTATACTAATAGAGCCACATGCTCACCGGTTTGCCACATGCTGTAGGCCTATGGACTGAACAAGAAACCACCAAAAATTTTAACCAGTCATCGTTCTCACAACACTGAGGACCAGTCATTCGAAATGACTTCTCCATGCATTTTATGCATTGGTAAAAGCACTATGATGAAAAGTGTGATATGTTTTCAGGTATCTCCTATACTAATAGAGCCACATGCTCACCGGTTTGCCACATGCTGTAGGCCTATGGACTGAACAAGAAACCACCAAAAATTTTAACCAGTCATCGTTCTCACAACACTGAGGACCAGTCATTCGAAATGACTTCTCCATGCATTTTATAGATTGTTAAAAGCACTATGATGAAAAGTGTGATATGTTTTCAGGGGTCTCCTATACTAATAGAGCCACATGCTCACCGGTTTGCCACATGCTATAGGCCTATGGACTGAACAAGAAACCACCAAAAATTTTAACCAGTCATCGTTCTCACAACACTGAGGACCAGTCATTCGAAATGACTTCTCCATGCATTTTATGCATTGGTAAAAGCACTATGATGAAAAGTGTGATATGTTTTCAGGTATCTCCTATACTAATAGAGCCACATGCTCACCGGTTTGCCACATGCTGTAGGCCTATGGACTGAACAAGAAACCACCAAAAATTTTAACCAGTCATCGTTCTCACAACACTGAGGACCAGTCATTCGAAATGACTTCTCCATGCATTTTATGCATTGGTAAAAGCACTATGATGAAAAGTGTGATATGTTTTCAGGTATCTCCTATACTAATAGAGCCACATGCTCACCGGTTTGCCACATGCTGTAGGCCTATGGACTGAACAAGAAACCACCAAAAATTTTAACCAGTCATCGTTCTCACAACACTGAGGACCAGTCATTCGAAATGACTTCTCCATGCATTTTATGCATTGGTAAAAGCACTATGATGAAAAGTGTGATATGTTTTCAGGTATCTCCTATACTAATAGAGCCACATGCTCACCGGTTTGCCACATGCTGTAGGCCTATGGACTGAACAAGAAACCACCAAAAATTTTAACCAGTCATCGTTCTCACAACACTGAGGACCAGTCATTCGAAATGACTTCTCCATGCATTTTATGCATTGGTAAAAGCACTATGATGAAAAGTGTGATATGTTTTCAGGTATCTCCTATACTAATAGAGCCACATGCTCACCGGTTTGCCACATGCTGTAGGCCTATGGACTGAACAAGAAACCACCAAATATTTTAACCAGTCATCGTTCTCAAAACACTGAGGACCAGTCATTCGAAATGACTTCTCCATGCATTTTATGCATTGGTAAAAGCACTATGATGAAAAGTGTGATATGTTTTCAGGTATCTCCTATACTAATAGAGCCACATGCTCACCGGTTTGCCACATGCTGTAGGCCTATGGACTGAACAAGAAACCACCAAAAATTTTAACCAGTCATCGTTCTCACAACACTGAGGACCAGTCATTCGAAATGACTTCTCCATGCATTTTATGCATTGGTAAAAGCACTATGATGAAAAGTGTGATATGTTTTCAGGTATCTCCTATACTAATAGAGCCACATGCTCACCGGTATGCCACATGCTGTAGGCCTATGGACTGAACAAGAAACAACCAAAAATTTTAACCAGTCATCATTCTCACAACACTGAGGACCAGTCATTCGAAATGACTTCTCCATGCATTTTATGCATTGGTAAAAGCACTATGATGAAAAGTGTGATATGTTTTCAGGTATCTCCTATACTAATAGAGCCACATGCTCACCGGTTTGCCACATGCTGTAGGCCTATGGACTGAACAAGAAACCACCAAAAATTTTAACCAGTCATCGTTCTCACAACACTGAGGACCAGTCATTCGAAATGACTTCTCCATGCATTTTATGCATTGGTAAAAGCACTATGACGAAAAGTGTGATATGTTTTCAGGTATCTCCTATACTAATAGAGCCACATGCTCACCGGTTTGCCACATGCTGTAGGCCTATGGACTGAACAAGAAACCACCAAAAATTTTAACCAGTCATCGTTCTCACAACACTGAGGACCAGTCATTCGAAATGACTTCTCCATGCATTTTATGCATTGGTAAAAGCTCTATGACGAAAAGTGTGATATGTTTTCAGGTATCTCCTATACTAATAGAGCCACATGCTCACCGGTTTTCCACATGCTGTAGGCCTATGGACTGAACAAGAAACCACCAAAAATTTTAACCAGTCATCGTTCTCACAACACTGAGGACCAGTCATTCGAAATGACTTCTCCATGCATTTTATGCATTGGTAAAAGCACTATGATGAAAAGTGTGATATGTTTTCAGGTATCTCCTATACTAATAGAGCCACATGCTCACCGGTTTGCCACATGCTGTAGGCCTATGGACTGAACAAGAAACCACCAAAAATTTTAACCAGTCATCGTTCTCACAACACTGAGGACCAGTCATTCGAAATGACTTCTCCATGCATTTTATGCATTGGTAAAAGCACTATGATGAAAAGTGTGATATGTTTTCAGGTATCTCCTATACTAATAGAGCCACATGCTCACCGGTATGCCACATGCTGTAGGCCTATGGACTGAACAAGAAACAACCAAAAATTTTAACCAGTCATCATTCTCACAACACTGAGGACCAGTCATTCGAAATGACTTCTCCATGCATTTTATGCATTGGTAAAAGCACTATGATGAAAAGTGTGATATGTTTTCAGGTATCTCCTATACTAATAGAGCCACATGCTCACCGGTTTGCCACATGCTGTAGGCCTATGGACTGAACAAGAAACCACCAAAAATTTTAACCAGTCATCGTTCTCACAACACTGAGGACCAGTCATTCGAAATGACTTCTCCATGCATTTTATGCATTGGTAAAAGCACTATGATGAAAAGTGTGATATGTTTTCAGGTATCTCCTATACTAATAGAGCCACATGCTCACCGGTTTGCCACATGCTGTAGGCCTATGGACTGAACAAGAAACCACCAAAAATTTTAACCAGTCATCGTTCTCACAACACTGAGGACCAGTCATTCGAAATGACTTCTCCATGCATTTTATAGATTGTTAAAAGCACTATGATGAAAAGTGTGATATGTTTTCAGGGGTCTCCTATACTAATAGAGCCACATGCTCACCGGTTTGCCACATGCTATAGGCCTATGGACTGAACAAGAAACCACCAAAAATTTTAACCAGTCATCGTTCTCACAACACTGAGGACCAGTCATTCGAAATGACTTCTCCATGCATTTTATGCATTGGTAAAAGCACTATGATGAAAAGTGTGATATGTTTTCAGGTATCTCCTATACTAATAGAGCCACATGCTCACCGGTTTGCCACATGCTGTAGGCCTATGGACTGAACAAGAAACCACCAAAAATTTTAACCAGTCATCGTTCTCACAACACTGAGGACCAGTCATTCGAAATGACTTCTCCATGCATTTTATGCATTGGTAAAAGCACTATGATGAAAAGTGTGATATGTTTTCAGGTATCTCCTATACTAATAGAGCCACATGCTCACCGGTTTGCCACATGCTGTAGGCCTATGGACTGAACAAGAAACCACCAAAAATTTTAACCAGTCATCGTTCTCACAACACTGAGGACCAGTCATTCGAAATGACTTCTCCATGCATTTTATGCATTGGTAAAAGCACTATGATGAAAAGTGTGATATGTTTTCAGGTATCTCCTATACTAATAGAGCCACATGCTCACCGGTTTGCCACATGCTGTAGGCCTATGGACTGAACAAGAAACCACCAAAAATTTTAACCAGTCATCGTTCTCACAACACTGAGGACCAGTCATTCGAAATGACTTCTCCATGCATTTTATGCATTGGTAAAAGCACTATGATGAAAAGTGTGATATGTTTTCAGGTATCTCCTATACTAATAGAGCCACATGCTCACCGGTTTGCCACATGCTGTAGGCCTATGGACTGAACAAGAAACCACCAAATATTTTAACCAGTCATCGTTCTCAAAACACTGAGGACCAGTCATTCGAAATGACTTCTCCATGCATTTTATGCATTGGTAAAAGCACTATGATGAAAAGTGTGATATGTTTTCAGGTATCTCCTATACTAATAGAGCCACATGCTCACCGGTTTGCCACATGCTGTAGGCCTATGGACTGAACAAGAAACCACCAAAAATTTTAACCAGTCATCGTTCTCACAACACTGAGGACCAGTCATTCGAAATGACTTCTCCATGCATTTTATGCATTGGTAAAAGCACTATGATGAAAAGTGTGATATGTTTTCAGGTATCTCCTATACTAATAGAGCCACATGCTCACCGGTATGCCACATGCTGTAGGCCTATGGACTGAACAAGAAACAACCAAAAATTTTAACCAGTCATCATTCTCACAACACTGAGGACCAGTCATTCGAAATGACTTCTCCATGCATTTTATGCATTGGTAAAAGCACTATGATGAAAAGTGTGATATGTTTTCAGGTATCTCCTATACTAATAGAGCCACATGCTCACCGGTTTGCCACATGCTGTAGGCCTATGGACTGAACAAGAAACCACCAAAAATTTTAACCAGTCATCGTTCTCACAACACTGAGGACCAGTCATTCGAAATGACTTCTCCATGCATTTTATGCATTGGTAAAAGCACTATGACGAAAAGTGTGATATGTTTTCAGGTATCTCCTATACTAATAGAGCCACATGCTCACCGGTTTGCCACATGCTGTAGGCCTATGGACTGAACAAGAAACCACCAAAAATTTTAACCAGTCATCGTTCTCACAACACTGAGGACCAGTCATTCGAAATGACTTCTCCATGCATTTTATGCATTGGTAAAAGCTCTATGACGAAAAGTGTGATATGTTTTCAGGTATCTCCTATACTAATAGAGCCACATGCTCACCGGTTTTCCACATGCTGTAGGCCTATGGACTGAACAAGAAACCACCAAAAATTTTAACCAGTCATCGTTCTCACAACACTGAGGACCAGTCATTCGAAATGACTTCTCCATGCATTTTATGCATTGGTAAAAGCACTATGATGAAAAGTGTGATATGTTTTCAGGTATCTCCTATACTAATAGAGCCACATGCTCACCGGTTTGCCACATGCTGTAGGCCTATGGACTGAACAAGAAACCACCAAAAATTTTAACCAGTCATCGTTCTCACAACACTGAGGACCAGTCATTCGAAATGACTTCTCCATGCATTTTATGCATTGGTAAAAGCACTATGATGAAAAGTGTGATATGTTTTCAGGTATCTCCTATACTAATAGAGCCACATGCTCACCGGTTTGCCACATGCTGTAGGCCTATGGACTGAACAAGAAACCACCAAAAATTTTAACCAGTCATCGTTCTCACAACACTGAGGACCAGTCATTCGAAATGACTTCTCCATGCATTTTATGCATTGGTAAAAGCACTATGATGAAAAGTGTGATATGTTTTCAGGTATCTCCTATACTAATAGAGCCACATGCTCACCGGTTTGCCACATGCTGTAGGCCTATGGACTGAACAAGAAACCACCAAATATTTTAACCAGTCATCGTTCTCAAAACACTGAGGACCAGTCATTCGAAATGACTTCTCCATGCATTTTATGCATTGGTAAAAGCACTATGATGAAAAGTGTGATATGTTTTCAGGTATCTCCTATACTAATAGAGCCACATGCTCACCGGTTTGCCACATGCTGTAGGCCTATGGACTGAACAAGAAACCACCAAAAATTTTAACCAGTCATCGTTCTCACAACACTGAGGACCAGTCATTCGAAATGACTTCTCCATGCATTTTATGCATTGGTAAAAGCACTATGATGAAAAGTGTGATATGTTTTCAGGTATCTCCTATACTAATAGAGCCACATGCTCACCGGTATGCCACATGCTGTAGGCCTATGGACTGAACAAGAAACAACCAAAAATTTTAACCAGTCATCATTCTCACAACACTGAGGACCAGTCATTCGAAATGACTTCTCCATGCATTTTATGCATTGGTAAAAGCACTATGATGAAAAGTGTGATATGTTTTCAGGTATCTCCTATACTAATAGAGCCACATGCTCACCGGTTTGCCACATGCTGTAGGCCTATGGACTGAACAAGAAACCACCAAAAATTTTAACCAGTCATCGTTCTCACAACACTGAGGACCAGTCATTCGAAATGACTTCTCCATGCATTTTATGCATTGGTAAAAGCACTATGACGAAAAGTGTGATATGTTTTCAGGTATCTCCTATACTAATAGAGCCACATGCTCACCGGTTTGCCACATGCTGTAGGCCTATGGACTGAACAAGAAACCACCAAAAATTTTAACCAGTCATCGTTCTCACAACACTGAGGACCAGTCATTCGAAATGACTTCTCCATGCATTTTATGCATTGGTAAAAGCTCTATGACGAAAAGTGTGATATGTTTTCAGGTATCTCCTATACTAATAGAGCCACATGCTCACCGGTTTTCCACATGCTGTAGGCCTATGGACTGAACAAGAAACCACCAAAAATTTTAACCAGTCATCGTTCTCACAACACTGAGGACCAGTCATTCGAAATGACTTCTCCATGCATTTTATGCATTGGTAAAAGCACTATGATGAAAAGTGTGATATGTTTTCAGGTATCTCCTATACTAATAGAGCCACATGCTCACCGGTTTGCCACATGCTGTAGGCCTATGGACTGAACAAGAAACCACCAAAAATTTTAACCAGTCATCGTTCTCACAACACTGAGGACCAGTCATTCGAAATGACTTCTCCATGCATTTTATGCATTGGTAAAAGCACTATGATGAAAAGTGTGATATGTTTTCAGGTATCTCCTATACTAATAGAGCCACATGCTCACCGGTTTGCCACATGCTGTAGGCCTATGGACTGAACAAGAAACCACCAAAAATTTTAACCAGTCATCGTTCTCACAACACTGAGGACCAGTCATTCGAAATGACTTCTCCATGCATTTTATGCATTGGTAAAAGCACTATGATGAAAAGTGTTACATGTTTCAGGTATCTCCTATACTAATAGAGCCACATGCTCACCGGTTTGCCACATGCTGTAGGCCTATGGACTGAACAAGAAACCACCAAAAATTTTAACCAGTCATCGTTCTCACAACACTGAGGACCAGTCATTCGAAATGACTTCTCCATGCATTTTATGCATTGGTAAAAGCACTATGATGAAAAGTGTGATATGTTTTCAGGTATCTCCTATACTAATAGAGCCACATGCTCACCGGTTTGCCACATGCTGTAGGCCTATGGACTGAACAAGAAACCACCAAAAATTTTAACCAGTCATCGTTCTCACAACACTGAGGACCAGTCATTCGAAATGACTTCTCCATGCATTTTATAGATTGGTAAAAGCACTATGATGAAAAGTGTGATATGTTTTCAGGGGTCTCCTATACTAATAGAGCCACATGCTCACCGGTTTGCCACATGCTGTAGGCCTATGGACTGAACAAGAAACCACCAAATATTTTAACCAGTCATCATTCTCAAAACACTGAGGACCAGTCATTCGAAATGACTTCTCCATGCATTTTATGCATTGGTAAAAGCACTATGATGAAAAGTGTGATATGTTTTCAGGTATCTCCTATACTAATAGAGCCACATGCTCACCGGTGTGCCACATGCTGTAGGCCTATGGACTGAACAAGAAACCACCAAAAATTTTAACCAGTCATCGTTCTCACAACACTGAGGACCAGTCATTCGAAATGACTTCTCCATGCATTTTATGCATTGGTAAAAGCACTATGATGAAAAGTGTGATATGTTTTCAGGTATCTCCTATACTAATAGAGCCACATGCTCACCGGTATGCCACATGCTGTAGGCCTATGGACTGAACAAGAAACCACCAAATATTTTAACCAGTCATCATTCTCAAAACACTGAGGACCAGTCATTCGAAATGACTTCTCCATGCATTTTATGCATTGGTAAAAGCACTATGATGAAAAGTGTGATATGTTTTCAGGTATCTCCTATACTAATAGAGCCACATGCTCACCGGTGTGCCACATGCTGTAGGCCTATGGACTGAACAAGAAACCACCAAAAATTTTAACCAGTCATCGTTCTCACAACACTGAGGACCAGTCATTCGAAATGACTTCTCCATGCATTTTATGCATTGGTAAAAGCACTATGATGAAAAGTGTGATATGTTTTCAGGTATCTCCTATACTAATAGAGCCACATGCTCACCGGTATGCCACATGCTGTAGGCCTATGGACTGAACAAGAAACAACCAAAAATTTTAACCAGTCATCATTCTCACAACACTGAGGACCAGTCATTCGAAATGACTTCTCCATGCATTTTATGCATTGGTAAAAGCACTATGATGAAAAGTGTGATATGTTTTCAGGTATCTCCTATACTAATAGAGCCACATGCTCACCGGTTTGCCACATGCTGTAGGCCTATGGACTGAACAAGAAACCACCAAAAATTTTAACCAGTCATCATTCTCACAACACTGAGGACCAGTCATTCGAAATGACTTCTCCATGCATTTTATGCATTGGTAAAAGCACTATGATGAAAAGTGTGATATGTTTTCAGGTATCTCCTATACTAATAGAGCCACATGCTCACCGGTTTGCCACATGCTGTAGGCCTATGGACTGAACAAGAAACCACCAAAAATTTTAACCAGTCATCGTTCTCACAACACTGAGGACCAGTCATTCGAAATGACTTCTCCATGCATTTTATGCATTGGTAAAAGCACTATGATGAAAAGTGTGATATGTTTTCAGGTATCTCCTATACTAATAGAGCCACATGCTCACCGGTTTGCCACATGCTGTAGGCCTATGGACTGAACAAGAAACCACCAAAAATTTTAACCAGTCATCGTTCTCACAACACTGAGGACCAGTCATTCGAAATGACTTCTCCATGCATTTTATGCATTGGTAAAAGCACTATGATGAAAAGTGTGATATGTTTTCAGGTATCTCCTATACTAATAGAGCCACATACTCACCGGTTTGCCACATGCTGTAGGCCTATGGACTGAACAAGAAACCACCAAAAATTTTAACCAGTCATCGTTCTCACAACACTGAGGACCAGTCATTCGAAATGACTTCTCCATGCATTTTATGCATTGGTAAAAGCACTATGATGAAAAGTGTGATATGTTTCAGGTATCTCCTATACTAATAGAGCCACAT
This sequence comes from Ranitomeya imitator, assembly GCF_032444005.1. Classification (NCBI taxonomy): domain Eukaryota; kingdom Metazoa; phylum Chordata; class Amphibia; order Anura; family Dendrobatidae; genus Ranitomeya; species Ranitomeya imitator. The sequence continues at coordinate 105,306 of NW_027194866.1, forward strand.
GCTCACCGGTTTGCCACATGCTGTAGGCCTATGGACTGAAAAAGAAACCACCAAAAATTTTAACCAGTCATCGTTCTCACAACACTGAGGACCAGTCATTCGAAATGACTTCTCCATGCATTTTATGCATTGGTAAAAGCACTATGATGAAAAGTGTGATATGTTTTCAGGTATCTCCTATACTAATAGAGCCACATGCTCACCGGTTTGCCACATGCTGTAGGCCTATGGACTGAACAAGAAACCACCAAAAATTTTAACCAGTCATCATTCTCACAACACTGAGGACCAGTCATTCGAAATGACTTCTCCATGCATTTTATGCATTGGTAAAAGCACTATGATGAAAAGTGTGATATGTTTTCAGGTTTCTCCTATACTAATAGAGCCACATGCTCACCGGTTTGCCACATGCTGTAGGCCTATGGACTGAACAAGAAACCACCAAATATTTTAACCAGTCATCGTTCTCAAAACACTGAGGACCAGTCATTCGAAATGACTTCTCCATGCATTTTATGCATTGGTAAAAGCACTATGATGAAAAGTGTGATATGTTTTCAGGTATCTCCTATACTAATAGAGCCACATGCTCACCGGTTTGCCACATGCTGTAGGCCTATGGACTGAACAAGAAACCACCAAAAATTTTAACCAGTCATCGTTCTCACAACACTGAGGACCAGTCATTCGAAATGACTTCTCCATGCATTTTATGCATTGGTAAAAGCACTATGATGAAAAGTGTGATATGTTTTCAGGTATCTCCTATACTAATAGAGCCACATGCTCACCGGTTTGCCACATGCTGTAGGCCTATGGACTGAACAAGAAACAACCAAAAATTTTAACCAGTCATCATTCTCACAACACTGAGGACCAGTCATTCGAAATGACTTTTCCATGCATTTTATGCATTGGTAAAAGCACTATGATGAAAAGTGTGATATGTTTTCAGGTATCTCCTATACTAAAAGAGCCACATGCTCACCGGTTTGCCACATGCTGTAGGCCTATGGACTGAACAAGAAACCACCAAAAATTTTAACCAGTCATCGTTCTCACAACACTGAGGACCAGTCATTCGAAATGACTTCTCCATGCATTTTATGCATTGGTAAAAGCACTATGACGAAAAGTGTGATATGTTTTCAGGTAACTCCTATACTAATAGAGCCACATGCTCACCGGTTTGCCACATGCTGTAGGCCTATGGACTGAACAAGAAACCACCAAAAATTTTAACCAGTCATCGTTCTCACAACACTGAGGACCAGTCATTCGAAATGACTTCTCCATGCATTTTATGCATTGGTAAAAGCACTATGACGAAAAGTGTGATATGTTTTCAGGTATCTCCTATACTAATAGAGCCACATGCTCACCGGTTTGCCACATGCTGTAGGCCTATGGACTGAACAAGAAACCACCAAAAATTTTAACCAGTCATCGTTCTCACAACACTGAGGACCAGTCATTCGAAATGACTTCTCCATGCATTTTATGCATTGGTAAAAGCACTATGATGAAAAGTGTGATATGTTTTCAGGTATCTCCTATACTAATAGAGCCACATGCTCACCGGTTTGCCACATGCTGTAGGCCTATGGACTGAACAAGAAACCACCAAAAATTTTAACCAGTCATCGTTCTCACAACACTGAGGACCAGTCATTCGAAATGACTTCTCCATGCATTTTATGCATTGGTAAAAGCACTATGATGAAAAGTGTGATATGTTTTCAGGTATCTCCTATACTAATAGAGCCACATGCTCACCGGTTTGCCACATGCTGTAGGCCTATAGTCTGAACAAGAAACCACCAAAAATTTTAACCAGTCATCGTTCTCACAACACTGAGGACCAGTCATTCGAAATGACTTCTCCATGCATTTTATGCATTGGTAAAAGCACTATGATGAAAAGTGTGATATGTTTTCAGGTATCTCCTATACTAATAGAGCCACATGCTCACCGGTTTGCCACATGCTGTAGGCCTATGGACTGAACAAGAAACCACCAAAAATTTTAACCAGTCATCGTTCTCACAACACTGAGGACCAGTCATTCGAAATGACTTCTCCATGCATTTTATGCATTGGTAAAAGCACTATGATGAAAAGTGTGATATGTTTTCAGGTATCTCCTATACTAATAGAGCCACATGCTCACCGGTTTGCCACATGCTGTAGGCCTATGGACTGAACAAGAAACCACCAAAAATTTTAACCAGTCATCGTTCTCACAACACTGAGGACCAGTCATTCGAAATGACTTCTCCATGCATTTTATGCATTGGTAAAAGCACTATGATGAAAAGTGTGATATGTTTTCAGGTATCTCCTATACTAATAGAGCCACATGCTCACCGGTTTGCCACATGCTGTAGGCCTATGGACTGAACAAGAAACCACCAAAAATTTTAACCAGTCATCGTTCTCACAACACTGAGGACCAGTCATTCGAAATGACTTCTCCATGCATTTTATGCATTGGTAAAAGCACTATGATGAAAAGTGTGATATGTTTTCAGGTATCTCCTATACTAATAGAGCCACATGCTCACCGGTTTGCCACATGCTGTAGGCCTATGGACTGAACAAGAAACCACCAAAAATTTTAACCAGTCATCGTTCTCACAACACTGAGGACCAGTCATTCGAAATGACTTCTCCATGCATTTTATGCATTGGTAAAAGCACTATGATGAAAAGTGTGATATGTTTTCAGGTATCTCCTATACTAATAGAGCCACATGCTCACCGGTTTGCCACATGCTGTAGGCCTATGGACTGAACAAGAAACCACCAAAAATTTTAACCAGTCATCGTTCTCACAACACTGAGGACCAGTCATTCGAAATGACTTCTCCATGCATTTTATGCATTGGTAAAAGCACTATGATGAAAAGTGTGATATGTTTTCAGGTATCTCCTATACTAATAGAGCCACATGCTCACCGGTTTGCCACATGCTGTAGGCCTATGGACTGAACAAGAAACCACCAAAAATTTTAACCAGTCATCGTTCTCACAACACTGAGGACCAGTCATTCGAAATGACTTCTCCATGCATTTTATAGATTGGTAAAAGCACTATGATGAAAAGTGTGATATGTTTTCAGGGGTCTCCTATACTAATAGAGCCACATGCTCACCGGTTTGCCACATGCTGTAGGCCTATGGACTGAACAAGAAACCACCAAATATTTTAACCAGTCATCGTTCTCAAAACACTGAGGACCAGTCATTCGAAATGACTTCTCCATGCATTTTATGCATTGGTAAAAGCACTATGATGAAAAGTGTGATATGTTTTCAGGTATCTCCTATACTAATAGAGCCACATGCTCACCGGTTTGCCACATGCTGTAGGCCTATGGACTGAACAAGAAACCACCAAAAATTTTAACCAGTCATCGTTCTCACAACACTGAGGACCAGTCATTCGAAATGACTTCTCCATGCATTTTATGCATTGGTAAAAGCACTATGATGAAAAGTGTGATATGTTTTCAGGTATCTCCTATACTAATAGAGCCACATGCTCACCGGTATGCCACATGCTGTAGGCCTATGGACTGAACAAGAAACAACCAAAAATTTTAACCAGTCATCATTCTCACAACACTGAGGACCAGTCATTCGAAATGACTTCTCCATGCATTTTATGCATTGGTAAAAGCACTATGATGAAAAGTGTGATATGTTTTCAGGTATCTCCTATACTAATAGAGCCACATGCTCACCGGTTTGCCACATGCTGTAGGCCTATGGACTGAACAAGAAACCACCAAAAATTTTAACCAGTCATCATTCTCACAACACTGAGGACCAGTCATTCGAAATGACTTCTCCATGCATTTTATGCATTGGTAAAAGCACTATGATGAAAAGTGTGATATGTTTTCAGGTATCTCCTATACTAATAGAGCCACATGCTCACCGGTTTGCCACATGCTGTAGGCCTATGGACTGAACAAGAAACCACCAAAAATTTTAACCAGTCATCGTTCTCACAACACTGAGGACCAGTCATTCGAAATGACTTCTCCATGCATTTTATGCATTGGTAAAAGCACTATGATGAAAAGTGTGATATGTTTTCAGGTATCTCCTATACTAATAGAGCCACATGCTCACCGGTTTGCCACATGCTGTAGGCCTATGGACTGAACAAGAAACCACCAAAAATTTTAACCAGTCATCGTTCTCACAACACTGAGGACCAGTCATTCGAAATGACTTCTCCATGCATTTTATGCATTGGTAAAAGCACTATGATGAAAAGTGTGATATGTTTTCAGGTATCTCCTATACTAATAGAGCCACATACTCACCGGTTTGCCACATGCTGTAGGCCTATGGACTGAACAAGAAACCACCAAAAATTTTAACCAGTCATCGTTCTCACAACACTGAGGACCAGTCATTCGAAATGACTTCTCCATGCATTTTATGCATTGGTAAAAGCACTATGATGAAAAGTGTGATATGTTTCAGGTATCTCCTATACTAATAGAGCCACATGCTCACCGGTTTGCCACATGCTGTAGGCCTATGGACTGAAAAAGAAACCACCAAAAATTTTAACCAGTCATCGTTCTCACAACACTGAGGACCAGTCATTCGAAATGACTTCTCCATGCATTTTATGCATTGGTAAAAGCACTATGATGAAAAGTGTGATATGTTTTCAGGTATCTCCTATACTAATAGAGCCACATGCTCACCGGTTTGCCACATGCTGTAGGCCTATGGACTGAACAAGAAACCACCAAAAATTTTAACCAGTCATCATTCTCACAACACTGAGGACCAGTCATTCGAAATGACTTCTCCATGCATTTTATGCATTGGTAAAAGCACTATGATGAAAAGTGTGATATGTTTTCAGGTTTCTCCTATACTAATAGAGCCACATGCTCACCGGTTTGCCACATGCTGTAGGCCTATGGACTGAACAAGAAACCACCAAATATTTTAACCAGTCATCGTTCTCAAAACACTGAGGACCAGTCATTCGAAATGACTTCTCCATGCATTTTATGCATTGGTAAAAGCACTATGATGAAAAGTGTGATATGTTTTCAGGTATCTCCTATACTAATAGAGCCACATGCTCACCGGTTTGCCACATGCTGTAGGCCTATGGACTGAACAAGAAACCACCAAAAATTTTAACCAGTCATCGTTCTCACAACACTGAGGACCAGTCATTCGAAATGACTTCTCCATGCATTTTATGCATTGGTAAAAGCACTATGATGAAAAGTGTGATATGTTTTCAGGTATCTCCTATACTAATAGAGCCACATGCTCACCGGTTTGCCACATGCTGTAGGCCTATGGACTGAACAAGAAACAACCAAAAATTTTAACCAGTCATCATTCTCACAACACTGAGGACCAGTCATTCGAAATGACTTTTCCATGCATTTTATGCATTGGTAAAAGCACTATGATGAAAAGTGTGATATGTTTTCAGGTATCTCCTATACTAAAAGAGCCACATGCTCACCGGTTTGCCACATGCTGTAGGCCTATGGACTGAACAAGAAACCACCAAAAATTTTAACCAGTCATCGTTCTCACAACACTGAGGACCAGTCATTCGAAATGACTTCTCCATGCATTTTATGCATTGGTAAAAGCACTATGACGAAAAGTGTGATATGTTTTCAGGTAACTCCTATACTAATAGAGCCACATGCTCACCGGTTTGCCACATGCTGTAGGCCTATGGACTGAACAAGAAACCACCAAAAATTTTAACCAGTCATCGTTCTCACAACACTGAGGACCAGTCATTCGAAATGACTTCTCCATGCATTTTATGCATTGGTAAAAGCACTATGACGAAAAGTGTGATATGTTTTCAGGTATCTCCTATACTAATAGAGCCACATGCTCACCGGTTTGCCACATGCTGTAGGCCTATGGACTGAACAAGAAACCACCAAAAATTTTAACCAGTCATCGTTCTCACAACACTGAGGACCAGTCATTCGAAATGACTTCTCCATGCATTTTATGCATTGGTAAAAGCACTATGATGAAAAGTGTGATATGTTTTCAGGTATCTCCTATACTAATAGAGCCACATGCTCACCGGTTTGCCACATGCTGTAGGCCTATGGACTGAACAAGAAACCACCAAAAATTTTAACCAGTCATCGTTCTCACAACACTGAGGACCAGTCATTCGAAATGACTTCTCCATGCATTTTATGCATTGGTAAAAGCACTATGATGAAAAGTGTGATATGTTTTCAGGTATCTCCTATACTAATAGAGCCACATGCTCACCGGTTTGCCACATGCTGTAGGCCTATAGTCTGAACAAGAAACCACCAAAAATTTTAACCAGTCATCGTTCTCACAACACTGAGGACCAGTCATTCGAAATGACTTCTCCATGCATTTTATGCATTGGTAAAAGCACTATGATGAAAAGTGTGATATGTTTTCAGGTATCTCCTATACTAATAGAGCCACATGCTCACCGGTTTGCCACATGCTGTAGGCCTATGGACTGAACAAGAAACCACCAAAAATTTTAACCAGTCATCGTTCTCACAACACTGAGGACCAGTCATTCGAAATGACTTCTCCATGCATTTTATGCATTGGTAAAAGCACTATGATGAAAAGTGTGATATGTTTTCAGGTATCTCCTATACTAATAGAGCCACATGCTCACCGGTTTGCCACATGCTGTAGGCCTATGGACTGAACAAGAAACCACCAAAAATTTTAACCAGTCATCGTTCTCACAACACTGAGGACCAGTCATTCGAAATGACTTCTCCATGCATTTTATGCATTGGTAAAAGCACTATGATGAAAAGTGTGATATGTTTTCAGGTATCTCCTATACTAATAGAGCCACATGCTCACCGGTTTGCCACATGCTGTAGGCCTATGGACTGAACAAGAAACCACCAAAAATTTTAACCAGTCATCGTTCTCACAACACTGAGGACCAGTCATTCGAAATGACTTCTCCATGCATTTTATGCATTGGTAAAAGCACTATGATGAAAAGTGTGATATGTTTTCAGGTATCTCCTATACTAATAGAGCCACATGCTCACCGGTTTGCCACATGCTGTAGGCCTATGGACTGAACAAGAAACCACCAAAAATTTTAACCAGTCATCGTTCTCACAACACTGAGGACCAGTCATTCGAAATGACTTCTCCATGCATTTTATGCATTGGTAAAAGCACTATGATGAAAAGTGTGATATGTTTTCAGGTATCTCCTATACTAATAGAGCCACATGCTCACCGGTTTGCCACATGCTGTAGGCCTATGGACTGAACAAGAAACCACCAAAAATTTTAACCAGTCATCGTTCTCACAACACTGAGGACCAGTCATTCGAAATGACTTCTCCATGCATTTTATGCATTGGTAAAAGCACTATGATGAAAAGTGTGATATGTTTTCAGGTATCTCCTATACTAATAGAGCCACATGCTCACCGGTTTGCCACATGCTGTAGGCCTATGGACTGAACAAGAAACCACCAAAAATTTTAACCAGTCATCGTTCTCACAACACTGAGGACCAGTCATTCGAAATGACTTCTCCATGCATTTTATAGATTGGTAAAAGCACTATGATGAAAAGTGTGATATGTTTTCAGGGGTCTCCTATACTAATAGAGCCACATGCTCACCGGTTTGCCACATGCTGTAGGCCTATGGACTGAACAAGAAACCACCAAATATTTTAACCAGTCATCGTTCTCAAAACACTGAGGACCAGTCATTCGAAATGACTTCTCCATGCATTTTATGCATTGGTAAAAGCACTATGATGAAAAGTGTGATATGTTTTCAGGTATCTCCTATACTAATAGAGCCACATGCTCACCGGTTTGCCACATGCTGTAGGCCTATGGACTGAACAAGAAACCACCAAAAATTTTAACCAGTCATCGTTCTCACAACACTGAGGACCAGTCATTCGAAATGACTTCTCCATGCATTTTATGCATTGGTAAAAGCACTATGATGAAAAGTGTGATATGTTTTCAGGTATCTCCTATACTAATAGAGCCACATGCTCACCGGTATGCCACATGCTGTAGGCCTATGGACTGAACAAGAAACAACCAAAAATTTTAACCAGTCATCATTCTCACAACACTGAGGACCAGTCATTCGAAATGACTTCTCCATGCATTTTATGCATTGGTAAAAGCACTATGATGAAAAGTGTGATATGTTTTCAGGTATCTCCTATACTAATAGAGCCACATGCTCACCGGTTTGCCACATGCTGTAGGCCTATGGACTGAACAAGAAACCACCAAAAATTTTAACCAGTCATCATTCTCACAACACTGAGGACCAGTCATTCGAAATGACTTCTCCATGCATTTTATGCATTGGTAAAAGCACTATGATGAAAAGTGTGATATGTTTTCAGGTATCTCCTATACTAATAGAGCCACATGCTCACCGGTTTGCCACATGCTGTAGGCCTATGGACTGAACAAGAAACCACCAAAAATTTTAACCAGTCATCGTTCTCACAACACTGAGGACCAGTCATTCGAAATGACTTCTCCATGCATTTTATGCATTGGTAAAAGCACTATGATGAAAAGTGTGATATGTTTTCAGGTATCTCCTATACTAATAGAGCCACATACTCACCGGTTTGCCACATGCTGTAGGCCTATGGACTGAACAAGAAACCACCAAAAATTTTAACCAGTCATCGTTCTCACAACACTGAGGACCAGTCATTCGAAATGACTTCTCCATGCATTTTATGCATTGGTAAAAGCACTATGATGAAAAGTGTGATATGTTTCAGGTATCTCCTATACTAATAGAGCCACATGCTCACCGGTTTGCCACATGCTGTAGGCCTATGGACTGAACAAGAAACCACCAAAAATTTTAACCAGTCATCGTTCTCACAACACTGAGGACCAGTCATTCGAAATGACTTCTCCATGCATTTTATGCATTGGTAAAAGCACTATGATGAAAAGTGTGATATGTTTTCAGGTATCTCCTATACTAATAGAGCCACATGCTCACCGGTTTGCCACATGCTGTAGGCCTATGGACTGAACAAGAAACCACCAAAAATTTTAACCAGTCATCATTCTCACAACACTGAGGACCAGTCATTCGAAACAACTTCTCCATGCATTTTATGCATTGGTAAAAGCACTATGATGAAAAGTGTGATATGTTTTCAGGTATCTCCTATACTAATAGAGCCACGTGCTCACCGGTTTGCCACATGCTGTAGGCCTATGGACTGAACAAGAAACCACCAAATATTTTAACCAGTCATCGTTCTCAAAACACTGAGGACCAGTCATTCGAAATGACTTCTCCATGCATTTTATGCATTGGTAAAAGCACTATGATGAAAAGTGTGATATGTTTTCAGGTATCTCCTATACTAATAGAGCCACATGCTCACCGGTTTGCCACATGCTGTAGGCCTATGGACTGAACAAGAAACCACCAAAAATTTTAACCAGTCATCGTTCTCACAACACTGAGGACCAGTCATTCGAAATGACTTCTCCATGCATTTTATGCATTGGTAAAAGCACTATGATGAAAAGTGTGATATGTTTTCAGGTATCTCCTATACTAATAGAGCCACATGCTCACCGGTATGCCACATGCTGTAGGCCTATGGACTGAACAAGAAACAACCAAAAATTTTAACCAGTCATCATTCTCACAACACTGAGGACCAGTCATTCGAAATGACTTCTCCATGCATTTTATGCATTGGTAAAAGCACTATGATGAAAAGTGTGATATGTTTTCAGGTATCTCCTATACTAATAGAGCCACATGCTCACCGGTTTGCCACATGCTGTAGGCCTATGGACTGAACAAGAAACCACCAAAAATTTTAACCAGTCATCGTTCTCACAACACTGAGGACCAGTCATTCGAAATGACTTCTCCATGCATTTTATGCATTGGTAAAAGCACTATGATGAAAAGTGTGATATGTTTTCAGGTATCTCCTATACTAATAGAGCCACATGCTCACCGGTTTGCCACATGCTGTAGGCCTATGGACTGAACAAGAAACCACCAAAAATTTTAACCAGTCATCGTTCTCACAACACTGAGGACCAGTCATTCGAAATGACTTCTCCATGCATTTTATGCATTGGTAAAAGCACTATGATGAAAAGTGTGATATGTTTTCAGGTATCTCCTATACTAATAGAGCCACATGCTCACCGGTATGCCACATGCTGTAGGCCTATGGACTGAACAAGAAACAACCAAAAATTTTAACCAGTCATCATTCTCACAACACTGAGGACCAGTCATTCGAAATGACTTCTCCATGCATTTTATGCATTGGTAAAAGCACTATGATGAAAAGTGTGATATGTTTTCAGGTATCTCCTATACTAATAGAGCCACATGCTCACCGGTTTGCCACATGCTGTAGGCCTATGGACTGAACAAGAAACCACCAAAAATTTTAACCAGTCATCGTTCTCACAACACTGAGGACCAGTCATTCGAAATGACTTCTCCATGCATTTTATGCATTGGTAAAAGCACTATGATGAAAAGTGTGATATGTTTTCAGGTATCTCCTATACTAATAGAGCCACATGCTCACCGGTTTGCCACATGCTGTAGGCCTATGGACTGAACAAGAAACCACCAAAAATTTTAACCAGTCATCGTTCTCACAACACTGAGGACCAGTCATTCGAAATGACTTCTCCATGCATTTTATGCATTGGTAAAAGCACTATGATGAAAAGTGTGATATGTTTTCAGGTATCTCCTATACTAATAGAGCCACATGCTCACCGGTTTGCCACATGCTGTAGGCCTATGGACTGAACAAGAAACCACCAAAAATTTTAACCAGTCATCGTTCTCACAACACTGAGGACCAGTCATTCGAAATGACTTCTCCATGCATTTTATGCATTGGTAAAAGCACTATGATGAAAAGTGTTACATGTTTCAGGTATCTCCTATACTAATAGAGCCACATGCTCACCGGTTTGCCACATGCTGTAGGCCTATGGACTGAACAAGAAACCACCAAAAATTTTAACCAGTCATCGTTCTCACAACACTGAGGACCAGTCATTCGAAATGACTTCTCCATGCATTTTATGCATTGGTAAAAGCACTATGATGAAAAGTGTGATATGTTTTCAGGTATCTCCTATACTAATAGAGCCACATGCTCACCGGTTTGCCACATGCTGTAGGCCTATGGACTGAACAAGAAACCACCAAAAATTTTAACCAGTCATCGTTCTCACAACACTGAGGACCAGTCATTCGAAATGACTTCTCCATGCATTTTATAGATTGGTAAAAGCACTATGATGAAAAGTGTGATATGTTTTCAGGGGTCTCCTATACTAATAGAGCCACATGCTCACCGGTTTGCCACATGCTGTAGGCCTATGGACTGAACAAGAAACCACCAAATATTTTAACCAGTCATCATTCTCAAAACACTGAGGACCAGTCATTCGAAATGACTTCTCCATGCATTTTATGCATTGGTAAAAGCACTATGATGAAAAGTGTGATATGTTTTCAGGTATCTCCTATACTAATAGAGCCACATGCTCACCGGTGTGCCACATGCTGTAGGCCTATGGACTGAACAAGAAACCACCAAAAATTTTAACCAGTCATCGTTCTCACAACACTGAGGACCAGTCATTCGAAATGACTTCTCCATGCATTTTATGCATTGGTAAAAGCACTATGATGAAAAGTGTGATATGTTTTCAGGTATCTCCTATACTAATAGAGCCACATGCTCACCGGTATGCCACATGCTGTAGGCCTATGGACTGAACAAGAAACCACCAAATATTTTAACCAGTCATCATTCTCAAAACACTGAGGACCAGTCATTCGAAATGACTTCTCCATGCATTTTATGCATTGGTAAAAGCACTATGATGAAAAGTGTGATATGTTTTCAGGTATCTCCTATACTAATAGAGCCACATGCTCACCGGTGTGCCACATGCTGTAGGCCTATGGACTGAACAAGAAACCACCAAAAATTTTAACCAGTCATCGTTCTCACAACACTGAGGACCAGTCATTCGAAATGACTTCTCCATGCATTTTATGCATTGGTAAAAGCACTATGATGAAAAGTGTGATATGTTTTCAGGTATCTCCTATACTAATAGAGCCACATGCTCACCGGTATGCCACATGCTGTAGGCCTATGGACTGAACAAGAAACAACCAAAAATTTTAACCAGTCATCATTCTCACAACACTGAGGACCAGTCATTCGAAATGACTTCTCCATGCATTTTATGCATTGGTAAAAGCACTATGATGAAAAGTGTGATATGTTTTCAGGTATCTCCTATACTAATAGAGCCACATGCTCACCGGTTTGCCACATGCTGTAGGCCTATGGACTGAACAAGAAACCACCAAAAATTTTAACCAGTCATCATTCTCACAACACTGAGGACCAGTCATTCGAAATGACTTCTCCATGCATTTTATGCATTGGTAAAAGCACTATGATGAAAAGTGTGATATGTTTTCAGGTATCTCCTATACTAATAGAGCCACATGCTCACCGGTTTGCCACATGCTGTAGGCCTATGGACTGAACAAGAAACCACCAAAAATTTTAACCAGTCATCGTTCTCACAACACTGAGGACCAGTCATTCGAAATGACTTCTCCATGCATTTTATGCATTGGTAAAAGCACTATGATGAAAAGTGTGATATGTTTTCAGGTATCTCCTATACTAATAGAGCCACATGCTCACCGGTTTGCCACATGCTGTAGGCCTATGGACTGAACAAGAAACCACCAAAAATTTTAACCAGTCATCGTTCTCACAACACTGAGGACCAGTCATTCGAAATGACTTCTCCATGCATTTTATGCATTGGTAAAAGCACTATGATGAAAAGTGTGATATGTTTTCAGGTATCTCCTATACTAATAGAGCCACATACTCACCGGTTTGCCACATGCTGTAGGCCTATGGACTGAACAAGAAACCACCAAAAATTTTAACCAGTCATCGTTCTCACAACACTGAGGACCAGTCATTCGAAATGACTTCTCCATGCATTTTATGCATTGGTAAAAGCACTATGATGAAAAGTGTGATATGTTTCAGGTATCTCCTATACTAATAGAGCCACATGCTCACCGGTTTGCCACATGCTGTAGGCCTATGGACTGAAAAAGAAACCACCAAAAATTTTAACCAGTCATCGTTCTCACAACACTGAGGACCAGTCATTCGAAATGACTTCTCCATGCATTTTATGCATTGGTAAAAGCACTATGATGAAAAGTGTGATATGTTTTCAGGTATCTCCTATACTAATAGAGCCACATGCTCACCGGTTTGCCACATGCTGTAGGCCTATGGACTGAACAAGAAACCACCAAAAATTTTAACCAGTCATCATTCTCACAACACTGAGGACCAGTCATTCGAAATGACTTCTCCATGCATTTTATGCATTGGTAAAAGCACTATGATGAAAAGTGTGATATGTTTTCAGGTTTCTCCTATACTAATAGAGCCACATGCTCACCGGTTTGCCACATGCTGTAGGCCTATGGACTGAACAAGAAACCACCAAATATTTTAACCAGTCATCGTTCTCAAAACACTGAGGACCAGTCATTCGAAATGACTTCTCCATGCATTTTATGCATTGGTAAAAGCACTATGATGAAAAGTGTGATATGTTTTCAGGTATCTCCTATACTAATAGAGCCACATGCTCACCGGTTTGCCACATGCTGTAGGCCTATGGACTGAACAAGAAACCACCAAAAATTTTAACCAGTCATCGTTCTCACAACACTGAGGACCAGTCATTCGAAATGACTTCTCCATGCATTTTATGCATTGGTAAAAGCACTATGATGAAAAGTGTGATATGTTTTCAGGTATCTCCTATACTAATAGAGCCACATGCTCACCGGTTTGCCACATGCTGTAGGCCTATGGACTGAACAAGAAACAACCAAAAATTTTAACCAGTCATCATTCTCACAACACTGAGGACCAGTCATTCGAAATGACTTTTCCATGCATTTTATGCATTGGTAAAAGCACTATGATGAAAAGTGTGATATGTTTTCAGGTATCTCCTATACTAAAAGAGCCACATGCTCACCGGTTTGCCACATGCTGTAGGCCTATGGACTGAACAAGAAACCACCAAAAATTTTAACCAGTCATCGTTCTCACAACACTGAGGACCAGTCATTCGAAATGACTTCTCCATGCATTTTATGCATTGGTAAAAGCACTATGACGAAAAGTGTGATATGTTTTCAGGTAACTCCTATACTAATAGAGCCACATGCTCACCGGTTTGCCACATGCTGTAGGCCTATGGACTGAACAAGAAACCACCAAAAATTTTAACCAGTCATCGTTCTCACAACACTGAGGACCAGTCATTCGAAATGACTTCTCCATGCATTTTATGCATTGGTAAAAGCACTATGACGAAAAGTGTGATATGTTTTCAGGTATCTCCTATACTAATAGAGCCACATGCTCACCGGTTTGCCACATGCTGTAGGCCTATGGACTGAACAAGAAACCACCAAAAATTTTAACCAGTCATCGTTCTCACAACACTGAGGACCAGTCATTCGAAATGACTTCTCCATGCATTTTATGCATTGGTAAAAGCACTATGATGAAAAGTGTGATATGTTTTCAGGTATCTCCTATACTAATAGAGCCACATGCTCACCGGTTTGCCACATGCTGTAGGCCTATGGACTGAACAAGAAACCACCAAAAATTTTAACCAGTCATCGTTCTCACAACACTGAGGACCAGTCATTCGAAATGACTTCTCCATGCATTTTATGCATTGGTAAAAGCACTATGATGAAAAGTGTGATATGTTTTCAGGTATCTCCTATACTAATAGAGCCACATGCTCACCGGTTTGCCACATGCTGTAGGCCTATAGTCTGAACAAGAAACCACCAAAAATTTTAACCAGTCATCGTTCTCACAACACTGAGGACCAGTCATTCGAAATGACTTCTCCATGCATTTTATGCATTGGTAAAAGCACTATGATGAAAAGTGTGATATGTTTTCAGGTATCTCCTATACTAATAGAGCCACATGCTCACCGGTTTGCCACATGCTGTAGGCCTATGGACTGAACAAGAAACCACCAAAAATTTTAACCAGTCATCGTTCTCACAACACTGAGGACCAGTCATTCGAAATGACTTCTCCATGCATTTTATGCATTGGTAAAAGCACTATGATGAAAAGTGTGATATGTTTTCAGGTATCTCCTATACTAATAGAGCCACATGCTCACCGGTTTGCCACATGCTGTAGGCCTATGGACTGAACAAGAAACCACCAAAAATTTTAACCAGTCATCGTTCTCACAACACTGAGGACCAGTCATTCGAAATGACTTCTCCATGCATTTTATGCATTGGTAAAAGCACTATGATGAAAAGTGTGATATGTTTTCAGGTATCTCCTATACTAATAGAGCCACATGCTCACCGGTTTGCCACATGCTGTAGGCCTATGGACTGAACAAGAAACCACCAAAAATTTTAACCAGTCATCGTTCTCACAACACTGAGGACCAGTCATTCGAAATGACTTCTCCATGCATTTTATGCATTGGTAAAAGCACTATGATGAAAAGTGTGATATGTTTTCAGGTATCTCCTATACTAATAGAGCCACATGCTCACCGGTTTGCCACATGCTGTAGGCCTATGGACTGAACAAGAAACCACCAAAAATTTTAACCAGTCATCGTTCTCACAACACTGAGGACCAGTCATTCGAAATGACTTCTCCATGCATTTTATGCATTGGTAAAAGCACTATGATGAAAAGTGTGATATGTTTTCAGGTATCTCCTATACTAATAGAGCCACATGCTCACCGGTTTGCCACATGCTGTAGGCCTATGGACTGAACAAGAAACCACCAAAAATTTTAACCAGTCATCGTTCTCTCAACACTGAGGACCAGTCATTCGAAATGACTTCTCCATGCATTTTATGCATTGGTAAAAGCACTATGATGAAAAGTGTGATATGTTTTCAGGTATCTCCTATACTAATAGAGCCACATGCTCACCGGTTTGCCACATGCTGTAGGCCTATGGACTGAACAAGAAACCACCAAAAATTTTAACCAGTCATCGTTCTCACAACACTGAGGACCAGTCATTCGAAATGACTTCTCCATGCATTTTATAGATTGGTAAAAGCACTATGATGAAAAGTGTGATATGTTTTCAGGGGTCTCCTATACTAATAGAGCCACATGCTCACCGGTTTGCCACATGCTGTAGGCCTATGGACTGAACAAGAAACCACCAAATATTTTAACCAGTCATCGTTCTCAAAACACTGAGGACCAGTCATTCGAAATGACTTCTCCATGCATTTTATGCATTGGTAAAAGCACTATGATGAAAAGTGTGATATGTTTTCAGGTATCTCCTATACTAATAGAGCCACATGCTCACCGGTTTGCCACATGCTGTAGGCCTATGGACTGAACAAGAAACCACCAAAAATTTTAACCAGTCATCGTTCTCACAACACTGAGGACCAGTCATTCGAAATGACTTCTCCATGCATTTTATGCATTGGTAAAAGCACTATGATGAAAAGTGTGATATGTTTTCAGGTATCTCCTATACTAATAGAGCCACATGCTCACCGGTATGCCACATGCTGTAGGCCTATGGACTGAACAAGAAACAACCAAAAATTTTAACCAGTCATCATTCTCACAACACTGAGGACCAGTCATTCGAAATGACTTCTCCATGCATTTTATGCATTGGTAAAAGCACTATGATGAAAAGTGTGATATGTTTTCAGGTATCTCCTATACTAATAGAGCCACATGCTCACCGGTTTGCCACATGCTGTAGGCCTATGGACTGAACAAGAAACCACCAAAAATTTTAACCAGTCATCATTCTCACAACACTGAGGACCAGTCATTCGAAATGACTTCTCCATGCATTTTATGCATTGGTAAAAGCACTATGATGAAAAGTGTGATATGTTTTCAGGTATCTCCTATACTAATAGAGCCACATGCTCACCGGTTTGCCACATGCTGTAGGCCTATGGACTGAACAAGAAACCACCAAAAATTTTAACCAGTCATCGTTCTCACAACACTGAGGACCAGTCATTCGAAATGACTTCTCCATGCATTTTATGCATTGGTAAAAGCACTATGATGAAAAGTGTGATATGTTTTCAGGTATCTCCTATACTAATAGAGCCACATACTCACCGGTTTGCCACATGCTGTAGGCCTATGGACTGAACAAGAAACCACCAAAAATTTTAACCAGTCATCGTTCTCACAACACTGAGGACCAGTCATTCGAAATGACTTCTCCATGCATTTTATGCATTGGTAAAAGCACTATGATGAAAAGTGTGATATGTTTCAGGTATCTCCTATACTAATAGAGCCACATGCTCACCGGTTTGCCACATGCTGTAGGCCTATGGACTGAACAAGAAACCACCAAAAATTTTAACCAGTCATCGTTCTCACAACACTGAGGACCAGTCATTCGAAATGACTTCTCCATGCATTTTATGCATTGGTAAAAGCACTATGATGAAAAGTGTGATATGTTTTCAGGTATCTCCTATACTAATAGAGCCACATGCTCACCGGTTTGCCACATGCTGTAGGCCTATGGACTGAACAAGAAACCACCAAAAATTTTAACCAGTCATCATTCTCACAACACTGAGGACCAGTCATTCGAAACAACTTCTCCATGCATTTTATGCATTGGTAAAAGCACTATGATGAAAAGTGTGATATGTTTTCAGGTATCTCCTATACTAATAGAGCCACGTGCTCACCGGTTTGCCACATGCTGTAGGCCTATGGACTGAACAAGAAACCACCAAATATTTTAACCAGTCATCGTTCTCAAAACACTGAGGACCAGTCATTCGAAATGACTTCTCCATGCATTTTATGCATTGGTAAAAGCACTATGATGAAAAGTGTGATATGTTTTCAGGTATCTCCTATACTAATAGAGCCACATGCTCACCGGTTTGCCACATGCTGTAGGCCTATGGACTGAACAAGAAACCACCAAAAATTTTAACCAGTCATCGTTCTCACAACACTGAGGACCAGTCATTCGAAATGACTTCTCCATGCATTTTATGCATTGGTAAAAGCACTATGATGAAAAGTGTGATATGTTTTCAGGTATCTCCTATACTAATAGAGCCACATGCTCACCGGTATGCCACATGCTGTAGGCCTATGGACTGAACAAGAAACAACCAAAAATTTTAACCAGTCATCATTCTCACAACACTGAGGACCAGTCATTCGAAATGACTTCTCCATGCATTTTATGCATTGGTAAAAGCACTATGATGAAAAGTGTGATATGTTTTCAGGTATCTCCTATACTAATAGAGCCACATGCTCACCGGTTTGCCACATGCTGTAGGCCTATGGACTGAACAAGAAACCACCAAAAATTTTAACCAGTCATCGTTCTCACAACACTGAGGACCAGTCATTCGAAATGACTTCTCCATGCATTTTATGCATTGGTAAAAGCACTATCATGAAAAGTGTGATATGTTTTCAGGTATCTCCTATACTAATAGAGCCACATGCTCACCGGTTTGCCACATGCTGTAGGCCTATGGACTGAACAAGAAACAACCAAAAATTTTAACCAGTCATCATTCTCACAACACTGAGGACCAGTCATTCGAAATGACTTCTCCATGCATTTTATGCATTGGTAAAAGCACTATGATGAAAAGTGTGATATGTTTTCAGGTATCTCCTATACTAATAGAGCCACATGCTCACCGGTTTGCCACATGCTGTAGGCCTATGGACTGAACAAGAAACCACCAAAAATTTTAACCAGTCATCGTTCTCACAACACTGAGGACCAGTCATTCGAAATGACTTCTCCATGCATTTTATGCATTGGTAAAAGCACTATGACGAAAAGTGTGATATGTTTTCAGGTAACTCCTATACTAATAGAGCCACATGCTCACCGGTTTGCCACATGCTGTAGGCCTATGGACTGAACAAGAAACCACCAAAAATTTTAACCAGTCATCGTTCTCACAACACTGAGGACCAGTCATTCGAAATGACTTCTCCATGCATTTTATGCATTGGTAAAAGCACTATGACGAAAAGTGTGATATGTTTTCAGGTATCTCCTATACTAATAGAGCCACATGCTCACCGGTTTGCCACATGCTGTAGGCCTATGGACTGAACAAGAAACCACCAAAAATTTTAACCAGTCATCGTTCTCACAACACTGAGGACCAGTCATTCGAAATGACTTCTCCATGCATTTTATGCATTGGTAAAAGCACTATGATGAAAAGTGTGATATGTTTTCAGGTATCTCCTATACTAATAGAGCCACATGCTCAGCGGTTTGCCACATGCTGTAGGCCTATGGACTGAACAAGAAACCACCAAAAATTTTAACCAGTCATCGTTCTCACAACACTGAGGACCAGTCATTCGAAATGACTTCTCCATGCATTTTATGCATTGGTAAAAGCACTATGATGAAAAGTGTGATATGTTTTCAGGTATCTCCTATACTAATAGAGCCACATGCTCACCGGTTTTCCACATGCTGTAGGCCTATGGACTGAACAAGAAACCACCAAAAATTTTAACCAGTCATCGTTCTCACAACACTGAGGACCAGTCATTCGAAATGACTTCTCCATGCATTTTATGCATTGGTAAAAGCACCATGATGAAAAGTGTGATATGTTTTCAGGTATCTCCTATACTAATAGAGCCACATGCTCACCGGTTTGCCACATGCTGTAGGCCTATGGACTGAACAAGAAACCACCAAAAATTTTAACCAGTCATCGTTCTCACAACACTGAGGACCAGTCATTCGAAATGACTTCTCCATGCATTTTATGCATTGGTAAAAGCACTATGATGAAAAGTGTGATATGTTTTCAGGTATCTCCTATACTAATAGAGCCACATGCTCACCGGTTTGCCACATGCTGTAGGCCTATGGACTGAACAAGAAACCACCAAAAATTTTAACCAGTCATCGTTCTCACAACACTGAGGACCAGTCATTCGAAATGACTTCTCCATGCATTTTATGCATTGGTAAAAGCACTATGATGAAAAGTGTGATATGTTTTCAGGTATCTCCTATACTAATAGAGCCACATGCTCACCGGTTTGCCACATGCTGTAGGCCTATGGACTGAACAAGAAACCACCAAAAATTTTAACCAGTCATCGTTCTCACAACACTGAGGACCAGTCATTCGAAATGACTTCTCCATGCATTTTATGCATTGGTAAAAGCACTATGATGAAAAGTGTGATATGTTTTCAGGTATCTCCTATACTAATAGAGCCACATGCTCACCGGTTTGCCACATGCTGTAGGCCTATGGACTGAACAAGAAACCACCAAATATTTTAACCAGTCATCGTTCTCAAAACACTGAGGACCAGTCATTCGAAATGACTTCTCCATGCATTTTATGCATTGGTAAAAGCACTATGATGAAAAGTGTGATATGTTTTCAGGTATCTCCTATACTAATAGAGCCACATGCTCACCGGTTTGCCACATGCTGTAGGCCTATGGACTGAACAAGAAACCACCAAAAATTTTAACCAGTCATCGTTCTCACAACACTGAGGACCAGTCATTCGAAATGACTTCTCCATGCATTTTATGCATTGGTAAAAGCACTATGATGAAAAGTGTGATATGTTTTCAGGTATCTCCTATACTAATAGAGCCACATGCTCACCGGTATGCCACATGCTGTAGGCCTATGGACTGAACAAGAAACAACCAAAAATTTTAACCAGTCATCATTCTCACAACACTGAGGACCAGTCATTCGAAATGACTTCTCCATGCATTTTATGCATTGGTAAAAGCACTATGATGAAAAGTGTGATATGTTTTCAGGTATCTCCTATACTAATAGAGCCACATGCTCACCGGTTTGCCACATGCTGTAGGCCTATGGACTGAACAAGAAACCACCAAAAATTTTAACCAGTCATCGTTCTCACAACACTGAGGACCAGTCATTCGAAATGACTTCTCCATGCATTTTATGCATTGGTAAAAGCACTATGACGAAAAGTGTGATATGTTTTCAGGTATCTCCTATACTAATAGAGCCACATGCTCACCGGTTTGCCACATGCTGTAGGCCTATGGACTGAACAAGAAACCACCAAAAATTTTAACCAGTCATCGTTCTCACAACACTGAGGACCAGTCATTCGAAATGACTTCTCCATGCATTTTATGCATTGGTAAAAGCACTATGACGAAAAGTGTGATATGTTTTCAGGTATCTCCTATACTAATAGAGCCACATGCTCACCGGTTTGCCACATGCTGTAGGCCTATGGACTGAACAAGAAACCACCAAAAATTTTAACCAGTCATCGTTCTCACAACACTGAGGACCAGTCATTCGAAATGACTTCTCCATGCATTTTATGCATTGGTAAAAGCACTATGATGAAAAGTGTGATATGTTTTCAGGTATCTCCTATACTAATAGAGCCACATGCTCACCGGTTTGCCACATGCTGTAGGCCTATGGACTGAACAAGAAACCACCAAAAATTTTAACCAGTCATCGTTCTCACAACACTGAGGACCAGTCATTCGAAATGACTTCTCCATGCATTTTATGCATTGGTAAAAGCACTATGATGAAAAGTGTGATATGTTTTCAGGTATCTCCTATACTAATAGAGCCACATGCTCACCGGTTTGCCACATGCTGTAGGCCTATGGACTGAACAAGAAACCACCAAAAATTTTAACCAGTCATCGTTCTCACAACACTGAGGACCAGTCATTCGAAATGACTTCTCCATGCATTTTATGCATTGGTAAAAGCACTATGATGAAAAGTGTTACATGTTTCAGGTATCTCCTATACTAATAGAGCCACATGCTCACCGGTTTGCCACATGCTGTAGGCCTATGGACTGAACAAGAAACCACCAAAAATTTTAACCAGTCATCGTTCTCACAACACTGAGGACCAGTCATTCGAAATGACTTCTCCATGCATTTTATGCATTGGTAAAAGCACTATGATGAAAAGTGTGATATGTTTTCAGGTATCTCCTATACTAATAGAGCCACATGCTCACCGGTTTGCCACATGCTGTAGGCCTATGGACTGAACAAGAAACCACCAAAAATTTTAACCAGTCATCGTTCTCACAACACTGAGGACCAGTCATTCGAAATGACTTCTCCATGCATTTTATAGATTGGTAAAAGCACTATGATGAAAAGTGTGATATGTTTTCAGGGGTCTCCTATACTAATAGAGCCACATGCTCACCGGTTTGCCACATGCTGTAGGCCTATGGACTGAACAAGAAACCACCAAATATTTTAACCAGTCATCATTCTCAAAACACTGAGGACCAGTCATTCGGAATGACTTCTCCATGCATTTTATGCATTGGTAAAAGCACTATGATGAAAAGTGTGATATGTTTTCAGGTATCTCCTATACTAATAGAGCCACATGCTCACCGGTGTGCCACATGCTGTAGGCCTATGGACTGAACAAGAAACCACCAAAAATTTTAACCAGTCATCGTTCTCACAACACTGAGGACCAGTCATTCGAAATGACTTCTCCATGCATTTTATGCATTGGTAAAAGCACTATGATGAAAAGTGTGATATGTTTTCAGGTATCTCCTATACTAATAGAGCCACATGCTCACCGGTATGCCACATGCTGTAGGCCTATGGACTGAACAAGAAACCACCAAATATTTTAACCAGTCATCATTCTCAAAACACTGAGGACCAGTCATTCGAAATGACTTCTCCATGCATTTTATGCATAGGTAAAAGCACTATGATGAAAAGTGTGATATGTTTTCAGGTATCTCCTATACTAATAGAGCCACATGCTCACCGGTGTGCCACATGCTGTAGGCCTATGGACTGAACAAGAAACCACCAAAAATTTTAACCAGTCATCGTTCTCACAACACTGAGGACCAGTCATTCGAAATGACTTCTCCATGCATTTTATGCATTGGTAAAAGCACTATGATGAAAAGTGTGATATGTTTTCAGGTATCTCCTATACTAATAGAGCCACATGCTCACCGGTATGCCACATGCTGTAGGCCTATGGACTGAACAAGAAACAACCAAAAATTTTAACCAGTCATCATTCTCACAACACTGAGGACCAGTCATTCGAAATGACTTCTCCATGCATTTATGCATTAGTAAAAGCACTATGATGAAAAGTGTGATATGTTTTCAGGTATCTCCTATACTAATAGAGCCACATGCTCACCGGTTTGCCACATGCTGTAGGCCTATGGACTGAACAAGAAACCACCAAAAATTTTAACCAGTCATCATTCTCACAACACTGAGGACCAGTCATTCGAAATGACTTCTCCATGCATTTTATGCATTGGTAAAAGCACTATGATGAAAAGTGTGATATGTTTTCAGGTATCTCCTATACTAATAGAGCCACATGCTCACCGGTTTGCCACATGCTGTAGGCCTATGGACTGAACAAGAAACCACCAAAAATTTTAACCAGTCATCGTTCTCACAACACTGAGGACCAGTCATTCGAAATGACTTCTCCATGCATTTTATGCATTGGTAAAAGCACTATGATGAAAAGTGTGATATGTTTTCAGGTATCTCCTATACTAATAGAGCCACATGCTCACCGGTTTGCCACATGCTGTAGGCCTATGGACTGAACAAGAAACCACCGAAAATTTTAACCAGTCATCGTTCTCACAACACTGAGGACCAGTCATTCGAAATGACTTCTCCATGCATTTTATGCATTGGTAAAAGCACTATGATGAAAAGTGTGATATGTTTTCAGGTATCTCCTATACTAATAGAGCCACATACTCACCGGTTTGCCACATGCTGTAGGCCTATGGACTGAACAAGAAACCACCAAAAATTTTAACCAGTCATCGTTCTCACAACACTGAGGACCAGTCATTCGAAATGACTTCTCCATGCATTTTATGCATTGGTAAAAGCACTATGATGAAAAGTGTGATATGTTTCAGGTATCTCCTATACTAATAGAGCCACATGCTCACCGGTTTGCCACATGCTGTAGGCTTATGTACTGAAAAAGAAACCACCAAAAATTTTAACCAGTCATCGTTCTCACAACACTGAGGACCAGTCATTCGAAATGACTTCTCCATGCATTTTATGCATTGGTAAAAGCACTATGATGAAAAGTGTGATATGTTTTCAGGTATCTCCTATACTAATAGAGCCACATGCTCACCGGTTTGCCACATGCTGTAGGCCTATGGACTGAACAAGAAACCACCAAAAATTTTAACCAGTCATCATTCTCACAACACTGAGGACCAGTCATTCGAAATGACTTCTCCATGCATTTTATGCATTGGTAAAAGCACTATGATGAAAAGTGTGATATGTTTTCAGGTTTCTCCTATACTAATAGAGCCACATGCTCACCGGTTTGCCACATGCTGTAGGCCTATGGACTGAACAAGAAACCACCAAATATTTTAACCAGTCATCGTTCTCAAAACACTGAGGACCAGTCATTCGAAATGACTTCTCCATGCATTTTATGCATTGGTAAAAGCACTATGATGAAAAGTGTGATATGTTTTCAGGTATCTCCTATACTAATAGAGCCACATGCTCACCGGTTTGCCACATGCTGTAGGCCTATGGACTGAACAAGAAACCACCAAAAATTTTAACCAGTCATCGTTCTCACAACACTGAGGACCAGTCATTCGAAATGACTTCTCCATGCATTTTATGCATTGGTAAAAGCACTATGATGAAAAGTGTGATATGTTTTCAGGTATCTCCTATACTAATAGAGCCACATGCTCACCGGTTTGCCACATGCTGTAGGCCTATGGACTGAACAAGAAACCACCAAAAATTTTAACCAGTCATCATTCTCACAACACTGAGGACCAGTCATTCGAAATGACTTTTCCATGCATTTTATGCATTGGTAAAAGCACTATGATGAAAAGTGTGATATGTTTTCAGGTATCTCCTATACTAAAAGAGCCACATGCTCACCGGTTTGCCACATGTTGTAGGCCTATGGACTGAACAAGAAACCACCAAAAATTTTAACCAGTCATCGTTCTCACAACACTGAGGACCAGTCATTCGAAATGACTTCTCCATGCATTTTATGCATTGGTAAAAGCACTATGACGAAAAGTGTGATATGTTTTCAGGTAACTCCTATACTAAAAGAGCCACATGCTCACCGGTTTGCCACATGCTGTAGGCCTATGGACTGAACAAGAAACCACCAAAAATTTTAACCAGTCATCGTTCTCACAACACTGAGGACCAGTCATTCGAAATGACTTCTCCATGCATTTTATGCATTGGTAAAAGCACTATGATGAAAAGTGTGATATGTTTTCAGGTATCTCCTATACTAATAGAGCCACATGCTCACCGGTTTGCCACATGCTGTAGGCCTATGGACTGAACAAGAAACCACCAAAAATTTTAACCAGTCATCGTTCTCACAACACTGAGGACCAGTCATTCGAAATGACTTCTCCATGCATTTTATGCATTGGTAAAAGCACTATGATGAAAAGTGTGATATGTTTTCAGGTATCTCCTATACTAATAGAGCCACATGCTCACCGGTTTGCCACATGCTGTAGGCCTATGGACTGAACAAGAAACCACCAAAAATTTTAACCAGTCATCGTTCTCACAACACTGAAGACCAGTCATTCGAAATGACTTTTCCATGCATTTTATGCATTGGTAAAAGCACTATGATGAAAAGTGTGATATGTTTTCAGGTATCTCCTATACTAATAGAGCCACATGCTCACCGGTTTGCCCCATGCTGTAGGCCTATGGACTGAACAAGAAACCACCAAAAATTTTAACCAGTCATCGTTCTCACAACACTGAGGACCAGTCATTCGAAATGACTTCTCCATGCATTTTATGCATTGGTAAAAGCACTATGATGAAAAGTGTGATATGTTTTCAGGTATCTCCTATACTAATAGAGCCACATGCTCACCGGTTTGCCACATGCTGTTGGCCTATGGACTGAACAAGAAACCACCAAATATTTTAACCAGTCATCGTTCTCAAAACACTGAGGACCAGTCATTCGAAATGACTTCTCCATGCATTTTATGCATTGGTAAAAGCACTATGATGAAAAGTGTGATATGTTTTCAGGTATCTCCTATACTAATAGAGCCACATGCTCACCGGTTTGCCACATGCTGTAGGCCTATGGACTGAACAAGAAACCACCAAAAATTTTAACCAGTCATCGTTCTTACAACACTGAGGACCAGTCATTCGAAATGACTTCTCCATGCATTTTATGCATTGGTAAAAGCACTATGATGAAAAGTGTGATATGTTTTCAGGTATCTCCTATACTAATAGAGCCACATGCTCACCGGTATGCCACATGCTGTAGGCCTATGGACTGAACAAGAAACAACCAAAAATTTTAACCAGTCATTGTTCTCACAACACTGAGGACCAGTCATTCGAAATGACTTCTCCATGCATTTTATGCATTGGTAAAAGCACTATGATGAAAAGTGTGATATGTTTTCAGGTATCTCCTATACTAATAGGGCCACATGCTCACCGGTTTGCCACATGCTGTAGGCCTATGGACTGAACAAGAAACCACCAAAAATTTTAACCAGTCATCGTTCTCACAACACTGAGGACCAGTCATTCGAAATGACTTCTCCATGCATTTTATGCATTGGTAAAAGCACTATGACGAAAAGTGTGATATGTTTTCAGGTATCTCCTATACTAATAGAGCCACATGCTCACCGGTTTGCCACATGCTGTAGGCCTATGGACTGAACAAGAAACCACCAAAAATTTTAACCAGTCATCGTTCTCACAACACTGAGGACCAGTCATTCGAAATGACTTCTCCATGCATTTTATGCATTGGTAAAAGCACTATGATGAAAAGTGTGATATGTTTTCAGGTATCTCCTATACTAATAGAGCCACATGCTCACCGGTTTGCCACATGCTGTAGGCCTATGGACTGAACAAGAAACCACCAAAAATTTTAACCAGTCATCGTTCTCACAACACTGAGGACCAGTCATTCGAAATGACTTCTCCATGCATTTTATGCATTGGTAAAAGCACTATGATGAAAAGTGTGATATGTTTTCAGGTATCTCCTATACTAATAGAGCCACATGCTCACCGGTTTGCCACATGCTGTAGGCCTATGGACTGAACAAGAAACCACCAAAAATTTTAACCAGTCATCGTTCTCACAACACTGAAGACCAGTCATTCGAAATGACTTCTCCATGCATTTTATGCATTGGTAAAAGCACTATGATGAAAAGTGTGATATGTTTTCAGGTATCTCCTATACTAATAGAGCCACATGCTCACCGGTTTGCCACATGCTGTAGGCCTATGGACTGAACAAGAAACCACCAAAAATTTTAACCAGTCATCGTTCTCACAACACTGAGGACCAGTCATTCGAAATGACTTCTCCATGCATTTTATGCATTGGTAAAAGCACTATGATGAAAAGTGTGATATGTTTTCAGGTATCTCCTATACTAATAGAGCCACATGCTCACCGGTTTGCCACATGCTGTAGGCCTATGGACTGAACAAGAAACCACCAAAAATTTTAACCAGTCATCGTTCTCACAACACTGAGGACCAGTCATTCGAAATGACTTCTCCATGCATTTTATGCATTGGTAAAAGCACTATGATGAAAAGTGTGATATGTTTTCAGGTATCTCCTATACTAATAGAGCCACATGCTCACCGGTTTGCCACATGCTGTAGGCCTATGGACTGAACAAGAAACCACCAAAAATTTTAACCAGTCATCGTTCTCACAACACTGAGGACCAGTCATTCGAAATGACTTCTCCATGCATTTTATGCATTGGTAAAAGCACTATGATGAAAAGTGTGATATGTTTTCAGGTATCTCCTATACTAATAGAGCCACATGCTCACCGGTTTGCCACATGCTGTAGGCCTATGGACTGAACAAGAAACCACCAAAAATTTTAACCAGTCATCGTTCTCACAACACTGAGGACCAGTCATTCGAAATGACTTCTCCATGCATTTTATGCATTGGTAAAAGCACTATGATGAAAAGTGTGATATGTTTTCAGGTATCTCCTATACTAATAGAGCCACATGCTCACCGGTTTGCCACATGCTGTAGGCCTATGGACTGAACAAGAAACCACCAAAAATTTTAACCAGTCATCGTTCTCACAACACTGAAGACCAGTCATTCGAAATGACTTCTCCATGCATTTTATGCATTGGTAAAAGCACTATGATGAAAAGTGTGATATGTTTTCAGGTATCTCCTATACTAATAGAGCCACATGCTCACCGGTTTGCCACATGCTGTAGGCCTATGGACTGAACAAGAAACCACCAAAAATTTTAACCAGTCATCGTTCTCACAACACTGAGGACCAGTCATTCGAAATGACTTCTCCATGCATTTTATGCATTGGTAGAAGCACTATGATGAATAGTGTGATATGTTTTCAGGTATCTCCTATACTAATAGAGCCACATGCTCACCGGTTTGCCACATGCTGTAGGCCTATGGACTGAACAAGAAACCACCAAATATTTTAACCAGTCATCGTTCTCAAAACACTGAGGACCAGTCATTCGAAATGACTTCTCCATGCATTTTATGCATTGGTAAAAGCACTATGATGAAAAGTGTGATATGTTTTCAGGTATCTCCTATACTAATAGAGCCACATGCTCACCGGTTTGCCACATGCTGTAGGCCTATGGACTGAACAAGAAACCACCAAAAATTTTAACCAGTCATCGTTCTCACAACACTGAGGACCAGTCATTCGAAATGACTTCTCCATGCATTTTATGCATTGGTAAAAGCACTATGATGAAAAGTGTGATATGTTTTCAGGTATCTCCTATACTAATAGAGCCACATGCTCACCGGTATGCCACATGCTGTAGGCCTATGGACTGAACAAGAAACAACCAAAAATTTTAACCAGTCATTGTTCTCACAACACTGAGGACCAGTCATTCGAAATGACTTCTCCATGCATTTTATGCATTGGTAAAAGCACTATGATGAAAAGTGTGATATGTTTTCAGGTATCTCCTATACTAATAGGGCCACATGCTCACCGGTTTGCCACATGCTGTAGGCCTATGGACTGAACAAGAAACCACCAAAAATTTTAACCAGTCATCGTTCTCACAACACTGAGGACCAGTCATTCGAAATGACTTCTCCATGCATTTTATGCATTGGTAAAAGCACTATGACGAAAAGTGTGATATGTTTTCAGGTATCTCCTATACTAATAGAGCCACATGCTCACCGGTTTGCCACATGCTGTAGGCCTATGGACTGAACAAGAAACCACCAAAAATTTTAACCAGTCATCGTTCTCACAACACTGAGGACCAGTCATTCGAAATGACTTCTCCATGCATTTTATGCATTGGTAAAAGCACTATGATGAAAAGTGTGATATGTTTTCAGGTATCTCCTATACTAATAGAGCCACATGCTCACCGGTTTGCCACATGCTGTAGGCCTATGGACTGAACAAGAAACCACCAAAAATTTTAACCAGTCATCGTTCTCACAACACTGAGGACCAGTCATTCGAAATGACTTCTCCATGCATTTTATGCATTGGTAAAAGCACTATGATGAAAAGTGTGATATGTTTTCAGGTATCTCCTATACTAATAGAGCCACATGCTCACCGGTTTGCCACATGCTGTAGGCCTATGGACTGAACAAGAAACCACCAAAAATTTTAACCAGTCATCGTTCTCACAACACTGAAGACCAGTCATTCGAAATGACTTCTCCATGCATTTTATGCATTGGTAAAAGCACTATGATGAAAAGTGTGATATGTTTTCAGGTATCTCCTATACTAATAGAGCCACATGCTCACCGGTTTGCCACATGCTGTAGGCCTATGGACTGAACAAGAAACCACCAAAAATTTTAACCAGTCATCGTTCTCACAACACTGAGGACCAGTCATTCGAAATGACTTCTCCATGCATTTTATGCATTGGTAAAAGCACTATGATGAAAAGTGTGATATGTTTTCAGGTATCTCCTATACTAATAGAGCCACATGCTCACCGGTTTGCCACATGCTGTAGGCCTATGGACTGAACAAGAAACCACCAAATATTTTAACCAGTCATCGTTCTCAAAACACTGAGGACCAGTCATTCGAAATGACTTCTCCATGCATTTTATGCATTGGTAAAAGCACTATGATGAAAAGTGTGATATGTTTTCAGGTATCTCCTATACTAATAGAGCCACATGCTCACCGGTTTGCCACATGCTGTAGGCCTATGGACTGAACAAGAAACCACCAAAAATTTTAACCAGTCATCGTTCTCACAACACTGAGGACCAGTCATTCGAAATGACTTCTCCATGCATTTTATGCATTGGTAAAAGCACTATGATGAAAAGTGTGATATGTTTTCAGGTATCTCCTATACTAATAGAGCCACATGCTCACCGGTATGCCACATGCTGTAGGCCTATGGACTGAACAAGAAACAACCAAAAATTTTAACCAGTCATTGTTCTCACAACACTGAGGACCAGTCATTCGAAATGACTTCTCCATGCATTTTATGCATTGGTAAAAGCACTATGATGAAAAGTGTGATATGTTTTCAGGTATCTCCTATACTAATAGGGCCACATGCTCACCGGTTTGCCACATGCTGTAGGCCTATGGACTGAACAAGAAACCACCAAAAATTTTAACCAGTCATCGTTCTCACAACACTGAGGACCAGTCATTCGAAATGACTTCTCCATGCATTTTATGCATTGGTAAAAGCACTATGACGAAAAGTGTGATATGTTTTCAGGTATCTCCTATACTAATAGAGCCACATGCTCACCGGTTTGCCACATGCTGTAGGCCTATGGACTGAACAAGAAACCACCAAAAATTTTAACCAGTCATCGTTCTCACAACACTGAGGACCAGTCATTCGAAATGACTTCTCCATGCATTTTATGCATTGGTAAAAGCACTATGATGAAAAGTGTGATATGTTTTCAGGTATCTCCTATACTAATAGAGCCACATGCTCACTGGTTTGCCACATGCTGTAGGCCTATGGACTGAACAAGAAACCACCAAAAATTTTAACCAGTCATCGTTCTCACAACACTGAGGACCAGTCATTCGAAATGACTTCTCCATGCATTTTATGCATTGGTAAAAGCACTATGATGAAAAGTGTGATATGTTTTCAGGTATCTCCTATACTAATAGAGCCACATGCTCACCGGTTTGCCACATGCTGTAGGCCTATGGACTGAACAAGAAACCACCAAAAATTTTAACCAGTCATCGTTCTCACAACACTGAGGACCAGTCATTCGAAATGACTTCTCCATGCATTTTATGCATTGGTAAAAGCACTATGATGAAAAGTGTGATATGTTTTCAGGTATCTCCTATACTAATAGAGCCACATGCTCATCGGTTTGCCACATGCTGTAGGCCTATGGACTGAACAAGAAACCACCAAAAATTTTAACCAGTCATCGTTCTCACAACACTGAGGACCAGTCATTCGAAATGACTTCTCCATGCATTTTATGCATTGGTAAAAGCACTATGATGAAAAGTGTGATATGTTTTCAGGTATCTCCTATACTAATAGAGCCACATGCTCACCGGTTTGCCACATGCTGTAGGCCTATGGAATGAACAAGAAACCACCAAAAATTTTAACCAGTCATCGTTCTCACAACACTGAGGACCAGTCATTCGAAATGACTTCTCCATGCATTTTATGCATTGGTAAAAGCACTATGATGAAAAGTGTGATATGTTTTCAGGTATCTCCTATACTAATAGAGCCACATGCTCACCGGTTTGCCACATGCTGTAGGCCTATGGACTGAACAAGAAACCACCAAAAATTTTAACCAGTCATCGTTCTCACAACACTGAGGACCAGTCATTCGAAATGACTTCTCCATGCATTTTATGCATTGGTAAAAGCACTATGATGAAAAGTGTGATATGTTTTCAGGTATCTCCTATACTAATAGAGCCACATGCTCACCGGTTTGCCACATGCTGTAGGCCTATGGACTGAACAAGAAACCACCAAAAATTTTAACCAGTCATCGTTCTCACAACACTGAGGACCAGTCATTCGAAATGACTTCTCCATGCATTTTATGCATTGGTAAAAGCACTATGATGAAAAGTGTGATATGTTTTCAGGTATCTCCTATACTAATAGAGCCACATGCTCACCGGTTTGCCACATGCTGTAGGCCTATGGACTGAACAAGAAACCACCAAAAATTTTAACCAGTCATCGTTCTCACAACACTGAGGACCAGTCATTCAAAATGACTTCTCCATGCATTTTATGCATTGGTAAAAGCACTATGATGAAAAGTGTGATATGTTTTCAGGTATCTCCTATACTAATAGAGCCACATGCTCACCGGTTTGCCACATGCTGTATGCCTATGGACTGAACAAGAAACCACCAAAAATTTTAACCAGTCATCGTTCTCACAACACTGAGGACCAGTCATTCGAAATTACTTCTCCATGCATTTTATGCATTGGTAAAAGCACTATGATGAAAAGTGTGATATGTTTTCAGGTATCTCCTATACTAATAGAGCCACATGCTCACCGGTTTGCCACATGCTGTAGGCCTATGGACTGAACAAGAAACCACCAAAAATTTTAACCAGTCATCGTTCTCACAACACTGAGGACCAGTCATTCGAAATGACTTCTCCATGCATTTTATGCATTGGTAAAAGCACTATGATGAAAAGTGTGATATGTTTTCAGGTATCTCCTATACTAATAGAGCCACATGCTCACCGGTTTGCCACATGCTGTAGGCCTATGGACTGAACAAGAAACCACCAAAAATTTTAACCAGTCATCGTTCTCACAACACTGAGGACCAGTCATTCGAAATGACTTCTCCATGCATTTTATGCATTGGTAAAAGCACTATGATGAAAAGTGTGATATGTTTCAGGTATCTCCTATACTAATAGAGCCACATGCTCACCGGTTTGCCACATGCTGTAGGCCTATGGACTGAACAAGAAACCACCAAAAATTTTAACCAGTCATCGTTCTCACAACACTGAGGACCAGTCATTCGAAATGACTTCTCCATGCATTTTATGCATTGGTAAAAGCACTATGATGAAAAGTGTGATATGTTTTCAGGTATCTCCTATACTAATAGAGCCACATGCTCACCGGTTTGCCACATGCTGTAGGCCTATGGACTGAACAAGAAACCACCAAAAATTTTAACCAGTCATCGTTCTCACAACACTGAGGACCAGTCATTCGAAATGACTTCTCCATGCATTTTATAGATTGGTAAAAGCACTATGATGAAAAGTGTGATATGTTTTCAGGGGTCTCCTATACTAATAGAGCCACATGCTCACCGGTTTGCCACATGCTGTAGGCCTATGGACTGAACAAGAAACCACCAAATATTTTAACCAGTCATCGTTCTCAAAACACTGAGGACCAGTCATTCGAAATGACTTCTCCATGCATTTTATGCATTGGTAAAAGCACTATGATGAAAAGTGTGATATGTTTTCAGGTATCTCCTATACTAATAGAGCCACATGCTCACCGGTTTGCCACATGCTGTAGGCCTATGGACTGAACAAGAAACCACCAAAAATTTTAACCAGTCATCGTTCTCACAACACTGAGGACCAGTCATTTGAAATGACTTCTCCATGCATTTTATGCATTGGTAAAAGCACTATGATGAAAAGTGTGATATGTTTTCAGGTATCTCCTATACTAATAGAGCCACATGCTCACCGGTTTGCCACATGCTGTAGGCCTATGGACTGAACAAGAAACCACCAAAAATTTTAACCAGTCATCGTTCTCACAACACTGAGGACCAGTCATTCAAAATGACTTCTCCATGCATTTTATGCATTGGTAAAAGCACTATGATGAAAAGTGTGATATGTTTTCAGGTATCTCCTATACTAATAGAGCCACATGCTCACCGGTTTGCCACATGCTGTATGCCTATGGACTGAACAAGAAACCACCAAAAATTTTAACCAGTCATCGTTCTCACAACACTGAGGACCAGTCATTCGAAATGACTTCTCCATGCATTTTATGCATTGGTAAAAGCACTATGATGAAAAGTGTGATATGTTTTCAGGTATCTCCTATACTAATAGAGCCACATGCTCACCGGTTTGCCACATGCTGTAGGCCTATGGACTGAACAAGAAACCACCAAAAATTTTAACCAGTCATCGTTCTCACAACACTGAGGACCAGTCATTCGAAATGACTTCTCCATGCATTTTATGCATTGGTAAAAGCACTATGATGAAAAGTGTGATATGTTTTCAGGTATCTCCTATACTAATAGAGCCACATGCTCACCGGTTTGCCACATGCTGTAGGCCTATGGACTGAACAAGAAACCACCAAAAATTTTAACCAGTCATCGTTCTCACAACACTGAGGACCAGTCATTCGAAATGACTTCTCCATGCATTTTATGCATTGGTAAAAGCACTATGATGAAAAGTGTGATATGTTTCAGGTATCTCCTATACTAATAGAGCCACATGCTCACCGGTTTGCCACATGCTGTAGGCCTATGGACTGAACAAGAAACCACCAAAAATTTTAACCAGTCATCGTTCTCACAACACTGAGGACCAGTCATTCGAAATGACTTCTCCATGCATTTTATGCATTGGTAAAAGCACTATGATGAAAAGTGTGATATGTTTTCAGGTATCTCCTATACTAATAGAGCCACATGCTCACCGGTTTGCCACATGCTGTAGGCCTATGGACTGAACAAGAAACCACCAAAAATTTTAACCAGTCATCGTTCTCACAACACTGAGGACCAGTCATTCGAAATGACTTCTCCATGCATTTTATAGATTGGTAAAAGCACTATGATGAAAAGTGTGATATGTTTTCAGGGGTCTCCTATACTAATAGAGCCACATGCTCACCGGTTTGCCACATGCTGTAGGCCTATGGACTGAACAAGAAACCACCAAATATTTTAACCAGTCATCGTTCTCAAAACACTGAGGACCAGTCATTCGAAATGACTTCTCCATGCATTTTATGCATTGGTAAAAGCACTATGATGAAAAGTGTGATATGTTTTCAGGTATCTCCTATACTAATAGAGCCACATGCTCACCGGTTTGCCACATGCTGTAGGCCTATGGACTGAACAAGAAACCACCAAAAATTTTAACCAGTCATCGTTCTCACAACACTGAGGACCAGTCATTCGAAATGACTTCTCCATGCATTTTATGCATTGGTAAAAGCACTATGATGAAAAGTGTGATATGTTTTCAGGTATCTCCTATACTAATAGAGCCACATGCTCACCGGTTTGCCACATGCTGTAGGCCTATGGACTGAACAAGAAACCACCAAAAATTTTAACCAGTCATCGTTCTCACAACACTGAGGACCAGTCATTCGAAATGACTTCTCCATGCATTTTATAGATTGGTAAAAGCACTATGATGAAAAGTGTGATATGTTTTCAGGGGTCTCCTATACTAATAGAGCCACATGCTCACCGGTTTGCCACATGCTGTAGGCCTATGGACTGAACAAGAAACCACCAAATATTTTAACCAGTCATCGTTCTCAAAACACTGAGGACCAGTCATTCGAAATGACTTCTCCATGCATTTTATGCATTGGTAAAAGCACTATGATGAAAAGTGTGATATGTTTTCAGGTATCTCCTATACTAATAGAGCCACATGCTCACCGGTTTGCCACATGCTGTAGGCCTATGGACTGAACAAGAAACCACCAAAAATTTTAACCAGTCATCGTTCTCACAACACTGAGGACCAGTCATTCGAAATGACTTCTCCATGCATTTTATGCATTGGTAAAAGCACTATGATGAAAAGTGTGATATGTTTTCAGGTATCTCCTATACTAATAGAGCCACATGCTCACCGGTATGCCACATGCTGTAGGCCTATGGACTGAACAAGAAACAACCAAAAATTTTAACCAGTCATCATTCTCACAACACTGAGGACCAGTCATTCGAAATGACTTCTCCATGCATTTTATGCATTGGTAAAAGCACTATGATGAAAAGTGTGATATGTTTTCAGGTATCTCCTATACTAATAGAGCCACATGCTCACCGGTTTGCCACATGCTGTAGGCCTATGGACTGAACAAGAAACCACCAAAAATTTTAACCAGTCATCGTTCTCACAACACTGAGGACCAGTCATTCGAAATGACTTCTCCATGCATTTTATGCATTGGTAAAAGCACTATGATGAAAAGTGTGATATGTTTTCAGGTATCTCCTATACTAATAGAGCCACATACTCACCGGTTTGCCACATGCTGTAGGCCTATGGACTGAACAAGAAACCACCAAAAATTTTAACCAGTCATCGTTCTCACAACACTGAAGACCAGTCATTCGAAATGACTTCTCCATGCATTTTATGCATTGGTAAAAGCACTATGATGAAAAGTGTGATATGTTTCAGGTATCTCCTATACTAATAGAGCCACATGCTCACCGGTTTGCCACATGCTGTAGGCCTATGGACTGAACAAGAAACCACCAAAAATTTTAACCAGTCATCGTTCTCACAACACTGAGGACCAGTCATTCGAAATGACTTCTCCATGCATTTTATGCATTGGTAAAAGCACTATGATGAAAAGTGTGATATGTTTTCAGGTATCTCCTATACTAATAGAGCCACATGCTCACCGGTTTGCCACATGCTGTAGGCCTATGGACTGAACAAGAAACCACCAAAAATTTTAACCAGTCATCATTCTCACAACACTGAGGACCAGTCATTCGAAACAACTTCTCCATGCATTTTATGCATTGGTAAAAGCACTATGATGAAAAGTGTGATATGTTTTCAGGTATCTCCTATACTAATAGAGCCACGTGCTCACCGGTTTGCCACATGCTGTAGGCCTATGGACTGAACAAGAAACCACCAAATATTTTAACCAGTCATCGTTCTCAAAACACTGAGGACCAGTCATTCGAAATGACTTCTCCATGCATTTTATGCATTGGTAAAAGCACTATGATGAAAAGTGTGATATGTTTTCAGGTATCTCCTATACTAATAGAGCCACATGCTCACCGGTTTGCCACATGCTGTAGGCCTATGGACTGAACAAGAAACCACCAAAAATTTTAACCAGTCATCGTTCTCACAACACTGAGGACCAGTCATTCGAAATGACTTCTCCATGCATTTTATGCATTGGTAAAAGCACTATCATGAAAAGTGTGATATGTTTTCAGGTATCTCCTATACTAATAGAGCCACATGCTCACCGGTTTGCCACATGCTGTAGGCCTATGGACTGAACAAGAAACAACCACAAATTTTAACCAGTCATCATTCTCACAACACTGAGGACCAGTCATTCGAAATGACTTCTCCATGCATTTTATGCATTGGTAAAAGCACTATGATGAAAAGTGTGATATGTTTTCAGGTATCTCCTATACAAATAGAGCCACATGCTCACCGGTTTGCCACATGCTGTAGGCCTATGGACTGAACAAGAAACCACCAAAAATTTTAACCAGTCATCGTTCTCACAACACTGAGGACCAGTCATTCGAAATGACTTCTCCATGCATTTTATGCATTGGTAAAAGCACTATGACGAAAAGTGTGATATGTTTTCAGGTAACTCCTATACTAATAGAGCCACATGCTCACCGGTTTGCCACATGCTGTAGGCCTATGGACTGAACAAGAAACCACCAAAAATTTTAACCAGTCATCGTTCTCACAACACTGAGGACCAGTCATTCGAAATGACTTCTCCATGCATTTTATGCATTGGTAAAAGCACTATGACGAAAAGTGTGATATGTTTTCAGGTATCTCCTATACTAATAGAGCCACATGCTCACCGGTTTGCCACATGCTGTAGGCCTATGGACTGAACAAGAAACCACCAAAAATTTTAACCAGTCATCGTTCTCACAACACTGAGGACCAGTCATTCGAAATGACTTCTCCATGCATTTTATGCATTGGTAAAAGCACTATGATGAAAAGTGTGATATGTTTTCAGGTATCTCCTATACTAATAGAGCCACATGCTCAGCGGTTTGCCACATGCTGTAGGCCTATGGACTGAACAAGAAACCACCAAAAATTTTAACCAGTCATCGTTCTCACAACACTGAGGACCAGTCATTCGAAATGACTTCTCCATGCATTTTATGCATTGGTAAAAGCACTATGATGAAAAGTGTGATATGTTTTCAGGTATCTCCTATACTAATAGAGCCACATGCTCACCGGTTTTCCACATGCTGTAGGCCTATGGACTGAACAAGAAACCACCAAAAATTTTAACCAGTCATCGTTCTCACAACACTGAGGACCAGTCATTCGAAATGACTTCTCCATGCATTTTATGCATTGGTAAAAGCACTATGATGAAAAGTGTGATATGTTTTCAGGTATCTCCTATACTAATAGAGCCACATGCTCACCGGTTTGCCACATGCTGTAGGCCTATGGACTGAACAAGAAACCACCAAAAATTTTAACCAGTCATCGTTCTCACAACACTGAGGACCAGTCATTCGAAATGACTTCTCCATGCATTTTATGCATTGGTAAAAGCACTATGATGAAAAGTGTGATATGTTTTCAGGTATCTCCTATACTAATAGAGCCACATGCTCACCGGTTTGCCACATGCTGTAGGCCTATGGACTGAACAAGAAACCACCAAAAATTTTAACCAGTCATCGTTCTCACAACACTGAGGACCAGTCATTCGAAATGACTTCTCCATGCATTTTATGCATTGGTAAAAGCACTATGATGAAAAGTGTGATATGTTTTCAGGTATCTCCTATACTAATAGAGCCACATGCTCACCGGTTTGCCACATGCTGTAGGCCTATGGACTGAACAAGAAACCACCAAAAATTTTAACCAGTCATCGTTCTCACAACACTGAGGACCAGTCATTCGAAATGACTTCTCCATGCATTTTATGCATTGGTAAAAGCACTATGATGAAAAGTGTGATATGTTTTCAGGTATCTCCTATACTAATAGAGCCACATGCTCACCGGTTTGCCACATGCTGTAGGCCTATGGACTGAACAAGAAACCACCAAATATTTTAACCAGTCATCGTTCTCAAAACACTGAGGACCAGTCATTCGAAATGACTTATCCATGCATTTTATGCATTGGTAAAAGCACTATGATGAAAAGTGTGATATGTTTTCAGGTATCTCCTATACTAATAGAGCCACATGCTCACCGGTTTGCCACATGCTGTAGGCCTATGGACTGAACAAGAAACCACCAAAAATTTTAACCAGTCATCGTTCTCACAACACTGAGGACCAGTCATTCGAAATGACTTCTCCATGCATTTTATGCATTGGTAAAAGCACTATGATGAAAAGTGTGATATGTTTTCAGGTATCTCCTATACTAATAGAGCCACATGCTCACCGGTATGCCACATGCTGTAGGCCTATGGACTGAACAAGAAACAACCAAAAATTTTAACCAGTCATCATTCTCACAACACTGAGGACCAGTCATTCGAAATGACTTCTCCATGCATTTTATGCATTGGTAAAAGCACTATGATGGAAAGTGTGATATGTTTTCAGGTATCTCCTATACTAATAGAGCCACATGCTCACCGGTTTGCCACATGCTGTAGGCCTATGGACTGAACAAGAAACCACCAAAAATTTTAACCAGTCATCGTTCTCACAACACTGAGGACCAGTCATTCGAAATGACTTCTCCATGCATTTTATGCATTGGTAAAAGCACTATGATGAAAAGTGTGATATGTTTTCAGGTATCTCCTATACTAATAGAGCCACATGCTCACCGGTTTGCCACATGCTGTAGGCCTATGGACTGAACAAGAAACCACCAAAAATTTTAACCAGTCATCGTTCTCACAACACTGAGGACCAGTCATTCGAAATGACTTCTCCATGCATTTTATGCATTGGTAAAAGCACTATGATGAAAAGTGTGATATGTTTTCAGGTATCTCCTATACTAATAGAGCCACATGCTCACCGGTTTGCCACATGCTGTAGGCCTATGGACTGAACAAGAAACCACCAAAAATTTTAACCAGTCATCGTTCTCACAACACTGAGGACCAGTCATTCGAAATGACTTCTCCATGCATTTTATGCATTGGTAAAAGCACTATGATGAAAAGTGTGATATGTTTTCAGGTATCTCCTATACTAATAGAGCCACATGCTCACCGGTTTGCCACATGCTGTAGGCCTATGGACTGAACAAGAAACCACCAAAAATTTTAACCAGTCATCGTTCTCACAACACTGAGGACCAGTCATTCGAAATGACTTCTCCATGCATTTTATGCATTGGTAAAAGCACTATGATGAAAAGTGTTACATGTTTCAGGTATCTCCTATACTAATAGAGCCACATGCTCACCGGTTTGCCACATGCTGTAGGCCTATGGACTGAACAAGAAACCACCAAAAATTTTAACCAGTCATCGTTCTCACAACACTGAGGACCAGTCATTCGAAATGACTTCTCCATGCATTTTATGCATTGGTAAAAGCACTATGATGAAAAGTGTGATATGTTTTCAGGTATCTCCTATACTAATAGAGCCACATGCTCACCGGTTTGCCACATGCTGTAGGCCTATGGACTGAACAAGAAACCACCAAAAATTTTAACCAGTCATCGTTCTCACAACACTGAGGACCAGTCATTCGAAATGACTTCTCCATGCATTTTATAGATTGGTAAAAGCACTATGATGAAAAGTGTGATATGTTTTCAGGGGTCTCCTATACTAATAGAGCCACATGCTCACCGGTTTGCCACATGCTGTAGGCCTATGGACTGAACAAGAAACCACCAAATATTTTAACCAGTCATCATTCTCAAAACACTGAGGACCAGTCATTCGAAATGACTTCTCCATGCATTTTATGCATTGGTAAAAGCACTATGATGAAAAGTGTGATATGTTTTCAGGTATCTCCTATACTAATAGAGCCACATGCTCACCGGTGTGCCACATGCTGTAGGCCTATGGACTGAACAAGAAACCACCAAAAATTTTAACCAGTCATCGTTCTCACAACACTGAGGACCAGTCATTCGAAATGACTTCTCCATGCATTTTATGCATTGGTAAAAGCACTATGATGAAAAGTGTGATATGTTTTCAGGTATCTCCTATACTAATAGAGCCACATGCTCACCGGTATGCCACATGCTGTAGGCCTATGGACTGAACAAGAAACCACCAAATATTTTAACCAGTCATCATTCTCAAAACACTGAGGACCAGTCATTCGAAATGACTTCTCCATGCATTTTATGCATTGGTAAAAGCACTATGATGAAAAGTGTGATATGTTTTCAGGTATCTCCTATACTAATAGAGCCACATGCTCACCGGTGTGCCACATGCTGTAGGCCTATGGACTGAACAAGAAACCACCAAAAATTTTAACCAGTCATCATTCTCACAACACTGAGGACCAGTCATTCGAAATGACTTCTCCATGCATTTTATGCATTGGTAAAAGCACTATGATGAAAAGTGTGATATGTTTTCAGGTATCTCCTATACTAATAGAGCCACATGCTCACCGGTATGCCACATGCTGTAGGCCTATGGACTGAACAAGAAACAACCAAAAATTTTAACCAGTCATCATTCTCACAACACTGAGGACCAGTCATTCGAAATGACTTCTCCATGCATTTTATGCATTGGTAAAAGCACTATGATGAAAAGTGTGATATGTTTTCAGGTATCTCCTATACTAATAGAGCCACATGCTCACCGGTTTGCCACATGCTGTAGGCCTATGGACTGAACAAGAAACCACCAAAAATTTTAACCAGTCATCATTCTCACAACACTGAGGACCAGTCATTCGAAATGACTTCTCCATGCATTTTATGCATTGGTAAAAGCACTATGATGAAAAGTGTGATATGTTTTCAGGTATCTCCTATACTAATAGAGCCACATGCTCACCGGTTTGCCACATGCTGTAGGCCTATGGACTGAACAAGAAACCACCAAAAATTTTAACCAGTCATCGTTCTCACAACACTGAGGACCAGTCATTCGAAATGACTTCTCCATGCATTTTATGCATTGGTAAAAGCACTATGATGAAAAGTGTGATATGTTTTCAGGTATCTCCTATACTAATAGAGCCACATGCTCACCGGTTTGCCACATGCTGTAGGCCTATGGACTGAACAAGAAACCACCAAAAATTTTAACCAGTCATCGTTCTCACAACACTGAGGACCAGTCATTCGAAATGACTTCTCCATGCATTTTATGCATTGGTAAAAGCACTATGATGAAAAGTGTGATATGTTTTCAGGTATCTCCTATACTAATAGAGCCACATACTCACCGGTTTGCCACATGCTGTAGGCCTATGGACTGAACAAGAAACCACCAAAAATTTTAACCAGTCATCGTTCTCACAACACTGAGGACCAGTCATTCGAAATGACTTCTCCATGCATTTTATGCATTGGTAAAAGCACTATGATGAAAAGTGTGATATGTTTCAGGTATCTCCTATACTAATAGAGCCACATGCTCACCGGTTTGCCACATGCTGTAGGCCTATGGACTGAAAAAGAAACCACCAAAAATTTTAACCAGTCATCGTTCTCACAACACTGAGGACCAGTCATTCGAAATGACTTCTCCATGCATTTTATGCATTGGTAAAAGCACTATGATGAAAAGTGTGATATGTTTTCAGGTATCTCCTATACTAATAGAGCCACATGCTCACCGGTTTGCCACATGCTGTAGGCCTATGGACTGAACAAGAAACCACCAAAAATTTTAACCAGTCATCATTCTCACAACACTGAGGACCAGTCATTCGAAATGACTTCTCCATGCATTTTATGCATTGGTAAAAGCACTATGATGAAAAGTGTGATATGTTTTCAGGTTTCTCCTATACTAATAGAGCCACATGCTCACCGGTTTGCCACATGCTGTAGGCCTATGGACTGAACAAGAAACCACCAAATATTTTAACCAGTCATCGTTCTCAAAACACTGAGGACCAGTCATTCGAAATGACTTCTCCATGCATTTTATGCATTGGTAAAAGCACTATGATGAAAAGTGTGATATGTTTTCAGGTATCTCCTATACTAATAGAGCCACATGCTCACCGGTTTGCCACATGCTGTAGGCCTATGGACTGAACAAGAAACCACCAAAAATTTTAACCAGTCATCGTTCTCACAACACTGAGGACCAGTCATTCGAAATGACTTCTCCATGCATTTTATGCATTGGTAAAAGCACTATGATGAAAAGTGTGATATGTTTTCAGGTATCTCCTATACTAATAGAGCCACATGCTCACCGGTATGCCACATGCTGTAGGCCTATGGACTGAACAAGAAACAACCAAAAATTTTAACCAGTCATCATTCTCACAACACTGAGGACCAGTCATTCGAAATGACTTCTCCATGCATTTTATGCATTGGTAAAAGCACTATGATGAAAAGTGTGATATGTTTTCAGGTATCTCCTATACTAATAGAGCCACATGCTCACCGGTTTGCCACATGCTGTAGGCCTATGGACTGAACAAGAAACCACCAAATATTTTAACCAGTCATCGTTCTCAAAACACTGAGGACCAGTCATTCGAAATGACTTCTCCATGCATTTTATGCATTGGTA
This sequence comes from Ranitomeya imitator, assembly GCF_032444005.1. Classification (NCBI taxonomy): domain Eukaryota; kingdom Metazoa; phylum Chordata; class Amphibia; order Anura; family Dendrobatidae; genus Ranitomeya; species Ranitomeya imitator. Next base: position 149,359 of record NW_027194866.1, read on the forward strand.
AAAGCACTATGATGAAAAGTGTGATATGTTTTCAGGTATCTCCTATACTAATAGAGCCACATGCTCACCGGTTTGCCACATGCTGTAGGCCTATGGACTGAACAAGAAACCACCAAAAATTTTAACCAGTCATCGTTCTCACAACACTGAGGACCAGTCATTCGAAATGACTTCTCCATGCATTTTATGCATTGGTAAAAGCACTATGATGAAAAGTGTGATATGTTTTCAGGTATCTCCTATACTAATAGAGCCACATGCTCACCGGTATGCCACATGCTGTAGGCCTATGGACTGAACAAGAAACAACCAAAAATTTTAACCAGTCATCATTCTCACAACACTGAGGACCAGTCATTCGAAATGACTTCTCCATGCATTTTATGCATTGGTAAAAGCACTATGATGAAAAGTGTGATATGTTTTCAGGTATCTCCTATACTAATAGAGCCACATGCTCACCGGTTTGCCACATGCTGTAGGCCTATGGACTGAACAAGAAACCACCAAAAATTTTAACCAGTCATCATTCTCACAACACTGAGGACCAGTCATTCGAAATTACTTCTCCATGCATTTTATGCATTGGTAAAAGCACTATGATGAAAAGTGTGATATGTTTTCAGGTATCTCCTATACTAATAGAGCCACATGCTCACCGGTTTGCCACATGCTGTAGGCCTATGGACTGAACAAGAAACCACCAAAAATTTTAACCAGTCATCGTTCTCACAACACTGAGGACCAGTCATTCGAAATGACTTCTCCATGCATTTTATGCATTGGTAAAAGCACTATGATGAAAAGTGTGATATGTTTTCAGGTATCTCCTATACTAATAGAGCCACATGCTCACCGGTTTGCCACATGCTGTAGGCCTATGGACTGAACAAGAAACCACCAAAAATTTTAACCAGTCATCGTTCTCACAACACTGAGGACCAGTCATTCGAAATGACTTCTCCATGCATTTTATGCATTGGTAAAAGCACTATGATGAAAAGTGTGATATGTTTTCAGGTATCTCCTATACTAATAGAGCCACATACTCACCGGTTTGCCACATGCTGTAGGCCTATGGACTGAACAAGAAACCACCAAAAATTTTAACCAGTCATCGTTCTCACAACACTGAGGACCAGTCATTCGAAATGACTTCTCCATGCATTTTATGCATTGGTAAAAGCACTATGATGAAAAGTGTGATATGTTTCAGGTATCTCCTATACTAATAGAGCCACATGCTCACCGGTTTGCCACATGCTGTAGGCCTATGGACTGAAAAAGAAACCACCAAAAATTTTAACCATTCATCGTTCTCACAACACTGAGGACCAGTCATTCGAAATGACTTCTCCATGCATTTTATGCATTGGTAAAAGCACTATGATGAAAAGTGTGATATGTTTTCAGGTATCTCCTATACTAATAGAGCCACATACTCACCGGTTTGCCACATGCTGTAGGCCTATGGACTGAACAAGAAACCACCAAAAATTTTAACCAGTCATCGTTCTCACAACACTGAGGACCAGTCATTCGAAATGACTTCTCCATGCATTTTATGCATTGGTAAAAGCACTATGATGAAAAGTGTGATATGTTTCAGGTATCTCCTATACTAATAGAGCCACATGCTCACCGGTTTGCCACATGCTGTAGGCCTATGGACTGAAAAAGAAACCACCAAAAATTTTAACCAGTCATCGTTCTCACAACACTGAGGACCAGTCATTCGAAATGACTTCTCCATGCATTTTATGCATTGGTAAAAGCACTATGATGAAAAGTGTGATATGTTTTCAGGTATCTCCTATACTAATAGAGCCACATGCTCACCGGTTTGCCACATGCTGTAGGCCTATGGACTGAACAAGAAACCACCAAAAATTTTAACCAGTCATCATTCTCACAACACTGAGGACCAGTCATTCGAAATGACTTCTCCATGCATTTTATGCATTGGTAAAAGCACTATGATGAAAAGTGTGATATGTTTTCAGGTTTCTCCTATACTAATAGAGCCACATGCTCACCGGTTTGCCACATGCTGTAGGCCTATGGACTGAACAAGAAACCACCAAATATTTTAACCAGTCATCGTTCTCAAAACACTGAGGACCAGTCATTCGAAATGACTTCTCCATGCATTTTATGCATTGGTAAAAGCACTATGATGAAAAGTGTGATATGTTTTCAGGTATCTCCTATACTAATAGAGCCACATGCTCACCGGTTTGCCACATGCTGTAGGCCTATGGACTGAACAAGAAACCACCAAAAATTTTAACCAGTCATCGTTCTCACAACACTGAGGACCAGTCATTCGAAATGACTTCTCCATGCATTTTATGCATTGGTAAAAGCACTATGATGAAAAGTGTGATATGTTTTCAGGTATCTCCTATACTAATAGAGCCACATGCTCACCGGTATGCCACATGCTGTAGGCCTATGGACTGAACAAGAAACAACCAAAAATTTTAACCAGTCATCATTCTCACAACACTGAGGACCAGTCATTCGAAATGACTTCTCCATGCATTTTATGCATTGGTAAAAGCACTATGATGAAAAGTGTGATATGTTTTCAGGTATCTCCTATACTAATAGAGCCACATGCTCACCGGTTTGCCACATGCTGTAGGCCTATGGACTGAACAAGAAACCACCAAAAATTTTAACCAGTCATCATTCTCACAACACTGAGGACCAGTCATTCGAAATTACTTCTCCATGCATTTTATGCATTGGTAAAAGCACTATGATGAAAAGTGTGATATGTTTTCAGGTATCTCCTATACTAATAGAGCCACATGCTCACCGGTTTGCCACATGCTGTAGGCCTATGGACTGAACAAGAAACCACCAAAAATTTTAACCAGTCATCGTTCTCACAACACTGAGGACCAGTCATTCGAAATGACTTCTCCATGCATTTTATGCATTGGTAAAAGCACTATGATGAAAAGTGTGATATGTTTTCAGGTATCTCCTATACTAATAGAGCCACATGCTCACCGGTTTGCCACATGCTGTAGGCCTATGGACTGAACAAGAAACCACCAAAAATTTTAACCAGTCATCGTTCTCACAACACTGAGGACCAGTCATTCGAAATGACTTCTCCATGCATTTTATGCATTGGTAAAAGCACTATGATGAAAAGTGTGATATGTTTTCAGGTATCTCCTATACTAATAGAGCCACATACTCACCGGTTTGCCACATGCTGTAGGCCTATGGACTGAACAAGAAACCACCAAAAATTTTAACCAGTCATCGTTCTCACAACACTGAGGACCAGTCATTCGAAATGACTTCTCCATGCATTTTATGCATTGGTAAAAGCACTATGATGAAAAGTGTGATATGTTTCAGGTATCTCCTATACTAATAGAGCCACATGCTCACCGGTTTGCCACATGCTGTAGGCCTATGGACTGAAAAAGAAACCACCAAAAATTTTAACCATTCATCGTTCTCACAACACTGAGGACCAGTCATTCGAAATGACTTCTCCATGCATTTTATGCATTGGTAAAAGCACTATGATGAAAAGTGTGATATGTTTTCAGGTATCTCCTATACTAATAGAGCCACATGCTCACCGGTTTGCCACATGCTGTAGGCCTATGGACTGAACAAGAAACCACCAAAAATTTTAACCAGTCATCATTCTCACAACACTGAGGACCAGTCATTCGAAATGACTTCTCCATGCATTTTATGCATTGGTAAAAGCACTATGATGAAAAGTGTGATATGTTTTCAGGTTTCTCCTATACTAATAGAGCCACATGCTCACCGGTTTGCCACATGCTGTAGGCCTATGGACTGAACAAGAAACCACCAAATATTTTAACCAGTCATCGTTCTCAAAACACTGAGGACCAGTCATTCGAAATGACTTCTCCATGCATTTTATGCATTGGTAAAAGCACTATGATGAAAAGTGTGATATGTTTTCAGGTATCTCCTATACTAATAGAGCCACATGCTCACCGGTTTGCCACATGCTGTAGGCCTATGGACTGAACAAGAAACCACCAAAAATTTTAAGCAGTCATCGTTCTCACAACACTGAGGACCAGTCATTCGAAATGACTTCTCCATGCATTTTATGCATTGGTAAAAGCACTATGATGAAAAGTGTGATATGTTTTCAGGTATCTCCTATACTAAAAGAGCCACATGCTCACCGGTTTGCCACATGCTGTAGGCCTATGGACTGAACAAGAAACCACCAAAAATTTTAACCAGTCATCGTTCTCACAACACTGAGGACCAGTCATTCGAAATGACTTCTCCATGCATTTTATGCATTGGTAAAAGCACTATGACGAAAAGTGTGATATGTTTTCAGGTAACTCCTATACTAATAGAGCCACATGCTCACCGGTTTGCCACATGCTGTAGGCCTATGGACTGAACAAGAAACCACCAAAAATTTTAACCAGTCATCGTTCTCACAACACTGAGGACCAGTCATTCGAAATGACTTCTCCATGCATTTTATGCATTGGTAAAAGCACTATGACGAAAAGTGTGATATGTTTTCAGGTATCTCCTATACTAATAGAGCCACATGCTCACCGGTTTGCCACATGCTGTAGGCCTATGGACTGAACAAGAAACCACCAAAAATTTTAACCAGTCATCGTTCTCAGAACACTGAGGACCAGTCATTCGAAATGACTTCTCCATGCATTTTATGCATTGGTAAAAGCACTATGATGAAAAGTGTGATATGTTTTCAGGTATCTCCTATACTAATAGAGCCACATGCTCACCGGTTTGCCACATGCTGTAGGCCTATGGACTGAACAAGAAACCACCAAAAATTTTAACCAGTCATCGTTCTCACAACACTGAGGACCAGTCATTCGAAATGACTTCTCCATGCATTTTATGCATTGGTAAAAGCACTATGATGAAAAGTGTGATATGTTTTCAGGTATCTCCTATACTAATAGAGCCACATGCTCACCGGTTTGCCACATGCTGTAGGCCTATAGACTGAACAAGAAACCACCAAAAATTTTAACCAGTCATCGTTCTCACAACACTGAGGACCAGTCATTCGAAATGACTTCTCCATGCATTTTATGCATTGGTAAAAGCACTATGATGAAAAGTGTGATATGTTCTCAGGTATCTCCTATACTAATAGAGCCACATGCTCACCGGTTTGCCACATGCTGTAGGCCTATGGACTGAACAAGAAACCACCAAAAATTTTAACCAGTCATCGTTCTCACAACACTGAGGACCAGTCATTCGAAATGACTTCTCCATGCATTTTATGCATTGGTAAAAGCACTATGATGAAAAGTGTGATATGTTTTCAGGTATCTCCTATACTAATAGAGCCACATGCTCACCGGTTTGCCACATGCTGTAGGCCTATGGACTGAACAAGAAACCACCAAAAATTTTAACCAGTCATCGTTCTCACAACACTGAGGACCAGTCATTCGAAATGACTTCTCCATGCATTTTATGCATTGGTAAAAGCACTATGATGAAAAGTGTGATATGTTTTCAGGTATCTCCTATACTAATAGAGCCACATGCTCACCGGTTTGCCACATGCTGTAGGCCTATGGACTGAACAAGAAACCACCAAAAATTTTAACCAGTCATCGTTCTCACAACACTGAGGACCAGTCATTCGAAATGACTTCTCCATGCATTTTATGCATTGGTAAAAGCACTATGATGAAAAGTGTGATATGTTTTCAGGTATCTCCTATACTAATAGAGCCACATGCTCACCGGTTTGCCACATGCTGTAGGCCTATGGACTGAACAAGAAACCACCAAAAATTTTAACCAGTCATCGTTCTCACAACACTGAGGACCAGTCATTCGAAATGACTTCTCCATGCATTTTATGCATTGGTAAAAGCACTATGATGAAAAGTGTGATATGTTTTCAGGTATCTCCTATACTAATAGAGCCACATGCTCACCGGTTTGCCACATGCTGTAGGCCTATGGACTGAACAAGAAACCACCAAAAATTTTAACCAGTCATCGTTCTCACAACACTGAGGACCAGTCATTCGAAATGACTTCTCCATGCATTTTATGCATTGGTAAAAGCACTATGATGAAAAGTGTGATATGTTTTCAGGTATCTCCTATACTAATAGAGCCACATGCTCACCGGTTTGCCACATGCTGTAGGCCTATGGACTGAACAAGAAACCGCCAAAAATTTTAACCAGTCATCGTTCTCACAACACTGAGGACCAGTCATTCGAAATGACTTCTCCATGCATTTTATGCATTGGTAAAAGCACTATGATGAAAAGTGTGATATGTTTTCAGGTATCTCCTATACTAATAGAGCCACATGCTCACCGGTTTGCCACATGCTGTAGGCCTATGGACTGAACAAGAAACCACCAAAATTTTTAACCAGTCATCGTTCTCACAACACTGAGGACCAGTCATTCGAAATGACTTCTCCATGCATTTTATGCATTGGTAAAAGCACTATGATGAAAAGTGTGATATGTTTTCAGGTATCTCCTATACTAATAGAGCCACATGCTCACCGGTTTGCCACATGCTGTAGGCCTATGGACTGAACAAGAAACCACCAAAAATTTTAACCAGTCATCGTTCTCACAACACTGAGGACCAGTCATTCGAAATGACTTCTCCATGCATTTTATGCATTGGTAAAAGCACTATGATGAAAAGTGTGATATGTTTTCAGGTATCTCCTATACTAATAGAGCCACATGCGCACCGGTTTGCCACATGCTGTAGGCCTATGGACTGAACAAGAAACCACCAAAAAATTTAACCAGTCATCGTTCTCACAACACTGAGGACCAGTCATTCGAAATGACTTCTCCATGCATTTTATGCATTGGTAAAAGCACTATGATGAAAAGTGTGATATGTTTTCAGGTATCTCCTATACTAATAGAGCCACATGCTCACCGGTTTGCCACATGCTGTAGGCCTATGGACTGAACAAGAAACCACCAAAAATTTTAACCAGTCATCGTTCTCACAACACTGAGAACCAGTCATTCGAAATGACTTCTCCATGCATTTTATGCATTGGTAAAAGCACTATGATGAAAAGTGTGATATGTTTTCAGGTATCTCCTATACTAATAGAGCCACATGCTCACCGGTTTGCCACATGCTGTAGGCCTATGGACTGAACAAGAAACCACCAAAAAATTTAACCAGTCATCGTTCTCACAACACTGAGGACCAGTCATTCGAAATGACTTCTCCATGCATTTTATGCATTGGTAAAAGCACTATGATGAAAAGTGTGATATGTTTTCAGGTATCTCCTATACTAATAGAGCCACATGCTCACCGGTTTGCCACATGCTGTAGGCCTATGGACTGAACAAGAAACCACCAAAAATTTTAACCAGTCATCGTTCTCACAACACTGAGGACCAGTCATTCGAAATGACTTCTCCATGCATTTTATGCATTGGTAAAAGCACTATGATGAAAAGTGTGATATGTTTTCAGGTATCTCCTATACTAATAGAGCCACATGCTCACCGGTTTGCCACATGCTGTAGGCCTATGGACTGAACAAGAAACCACCAAAAATTTTAACCAGTCATCGTTCTCACAACACTGAGGACCAGTCATTCGAAATGACTTCTCCATGCATTTTATGCATTGGTAAAAGCACTATGATGAAAAGTGTGATATGTTTTCAGGTATCTCCTATACTAATAGAGCCACATGCTCACCGGTTTGCCACATGCTGTAGGCCTATGGACTGAACAAGAAACCACCAAAAATTTTAACCAGTCATCGTTCTCACAACACTGAGGACCAGTCATTCGAAATTACTTCTCCATGCATTTTATGCATGGTAAAAGCACTATGATGAAAAGTGTGATATGTTTTCAGGTATCTCCTATACTAATAGAGCCACATGCTCACCGGTTTGCCACATGCTGTAGGCCTATGGACTGAACAAGAAACCACCAAAAATTTTAACCAGTCATCGTTCTCACAACACTGAGGACCAGTCATTCGAAATGACTTCTCCATGCATTTTATGCATTGGTAAAAGCACTATGATGAAAAGTGTGATATGTTTTCAGGTATCTCCTATACTAATAGAGCCACATGCTCACCGGTTTGCCACATGCTGTAGGCCTATGGACTGAACAAGAAACCACCAAAAATTTTAACCAGTCATCGTTCTCACAACACTGAGGACCAGTCATTCGAAATGACTTCTCCATGCATTTTATGCATTGGTAAAAGCACTATGATGAAAAGTGTGATATGTTTTCAGGTATCTCGTATACTAATAGAGCCACATGCTCACCGGTTTGCCACATGCTGTAGGCCTATGGACTGAACAAGAAACCACCAAAAATTTTAACCAGTCATCGTTCTCACAACACTGAGGACCAGTCATTCGAAATGACTTCTCCATGCATTTTATGCATTGGTAATAGCACTATGATGAAAAGTGTGATATGTTTTCAGGTATCTCCTATACTAATAGAGCCACATGCTCACCGGTTTGCCACATGCTGTAGGCCTATGGACTGAACAAGAAACCACCAAAAATTTTAACCAGTCATCGTTCTCACAACACTGAGGACCAGTCATTCGAAATGACTTCTCCATGCATTTTATGCATTGGTAAAAGCACTATGATGAAAAGTGTGATATGTTTTCAGGTATCTCCTATACTAATAGAGCCACATGCTCACCGGTTTGCCACATGCTGTAGGCCTATGGACTGAACAAATAACCACCAAAAATATTAACCAGTCATCGTTCTCACAAAACTGAGGACCAGTCATTCGAAATGACTTCTCCATGCATTTTATGCATTGGTAAAAGCACTATGATGAAAAGTGTGATATGTTTTCAGGTATCTCCTATACTAATAGAGCCACATGCTCACCGGTTTGCCACATGCTGTAGGCCTATGGACTGAACTAGAAACCACCAAAAATTTTAACCAGTCATCGTTCTCACAACACTGAGGACCAGTCATTCGAAATGACTTCTCCATGCATTTTATGCATTGGTAAAAGCACTATGATGAAAAGTGTGATATGTTTTCAGGTATCTCCTATACTAATAGAGCCACATTCTCACCGGTTTGCCACATGCTGTAGGCCTATGGACTGAACAAGAAACCACCAAAAATTTTAACCAGTCATCGTTCTCACAACACTGAGGACCAGTCATTCGAAATGACTTCTCCATGCATTTTATGCATTGGTAAAAGCACTATGATGAAAAGTGTGATATGTTTTCAGGTATCTCCTATACTAATAGAGCCACATGCTCACCGGTGTGCCACATGCTGTAGGCCTATGGACTGAACAAGAAACCACCAAAAATTTTAACCAGTCATCGTTCTCACAACACTGAGGACCAGTCATTCGAAATGACTTCTCCATGCATTTTATGCATTGGTAAAAGCACTATGATGAAAAGTGTGATATGTTTTCAGGTATCTCCTATACTAATAGAGCCACATGCTCACCGGTATGCCACATGCTGTAGGCCTATGGACTGAACAAGAAACAACCAAAAATTTTAACCAGTCATCATTCTCACAACACTGAGGACCAGTCATTCGAAATGACTTCTCCATGCATTTTATGCATTGGTAAAAGCACTATGATGAAAAGTGTGATATGTTTTCAGGTATCTCCTATACTAATAGAGCCACATGCTCACCGGTTTGCCACATGCTGTAGGCCTATGGACTGAACAAGAAACCACCAAAAATTTTAACCAGTCATCATTCTCACAACACTGAGGACCAGTCATTCGAAATGACTTCTCCATGCATTTTATGCATTGGTAAAAGCACTATGATGAAAAGTGTGATATGTTTTCAGGTATCTCCTATACTAATAGAGCCACATGCTCACCGGTTTGCCACATGCTGTAGGCCTATGGACTGAACAAGAAACCACCAAAAATTTTAACCAGTCATCGTTCTCACAACACTGAGGACCAGTCATTCGAAATGACTTCTCCATGCATTTTATGCATTGGTAAAAGCACTATGATGAAAAGTGTGATATGTTTTCAGGTATCTCCTATACTAATAGAGCCACATGCTCACCGGTTTGCCACATGCTGTAGGCCTATGGACTGAACAAGAAACCACCAAAAATTTTAACCAGTCATCGTTCTCACAACACTGAGGACCAGTCATTCGAAATGACTTCTCCATGCATTTTATGCATTGGTAAAAGCACTATGATGAAAAGTGTGATATGTTTTCAGGTATCTCCTATACTAATAGAGCCACATGCTCACCGGTTTGCCACATGCTGTAGGCCTATGGACTGAACAAGAAACCACCAAAAATTTTAACCAGTCATCGTTCTCACAACACTGAGGACCAGTCATTCGAAATGACTTCTCCATGCATTTTATGCATTGGTAAAAGCACTATGATGAAAAGTGTGATATGTTTTCAGGTATCTCCTATACTAATAGAGCCACATGCTCACCGGTTTGCCACATGCTGTAGGCCTATGGACTGAACAAGAAACAACCAAAAATTTTAACCAGTCATCATTCTCACAACACTGAGGACCAGTCATTCGAAATGAATTTTCCATGCATTTTATGCATTGGTAAAAGCACTATGATGAAAAGTGTGATATGTTTTCAGGTATCTCCTATACTAATAGAGCCACATGCTCACCGGTTTGCCACATGCTGTAGGCCTATGGACTGAACAAGAAACCACCAAAAATTTTAACCAGTCATCGTTCTCACAACACTGAGGACCAGTCATTCGAAATGACTTCTCCATGCATTTTATGCATTGGTAAAAGCACTATGACGAAAAGTGTGATATGTTTTCAGGTAACTCCTATACTAATAGAGCCACATGCTCACCGGTTTGCCACATGCTGTAGGCCTATGGACTGAACAAGAAACCACCAAAAATTTTAACCAGTCATCGTTCTCACAACACTGAGGACCAGTCATTCGAAATGACTTCTCCATGCATTTTATGCATTGGTAAAAGCACTATGACGAAAAGTGTGATATGTTTTCAGGTATCTCCTATACTAATAGAGCCACATGCTCACCGGTTTGCCACATGCTATAGGCCTATGGACTGAACAAGAAACCACCAAAAATTTTAACCAGTCATCGTTCTCACAACACTGAGGACCAGTCATTCGAAATGACTTCTCCATGCATTTTATGCATTGGTAAAAGCACTATGATGAAAAGTGTGATATGTTTTCAGGTATCTCCTATACTAATAGAGCCACATGCTCACCGGTTTGCCACATGCTGTAGGCCTATGGACTGAACAAGAAACCACCAAAAATTTTAACCAGTCATCGTTCTCACAACACTGAGGACCAGTCATTCGAAATGACTTCTCCATGCATTTTATGCATTGGTAAAAGCACTATGATGAAAAGTGTGATATGTTTTCAGGTATCTCCTATACTAATAGAGCCACATGCTCACCGGTTTGCCACATGCTGTAGGCCTATGGACTGAACAAGAAACCACCAAAATTTTAACCAGTCATCGTTCTCACAACACTGAGGACCAGTCATTCGAAATGACTTCTCCATGCATTTTATGCATTGGTAAAAGCACTATGATGAAAAGTGTGATATGTTTTCAGGTATCTCCTATACTAATAGAGCCACATGCTCACCGGTTTGCCACATGCTGTAGGCCTATGGACTGAACAAGAAACCACCAAAAATTTTAACCAGTCATCGTTCTCACAACACTGAGGACCAGTCATTCGAAATGACTTCTCCATGCATTTTATGCATTGGTAAAAGCACTATGATGAAAAGTGTGATATGTTTTCAGGTATCTCCTATACTAATAGAGCCACATGCTCACCGGTTTGCCACATGCTGTAGGCCTATGGACTGAACAAGAAACCACCAAAAATTTTAACCAGTCATCGTTCTCACAACACTGAGGACCAGTCATTCGAAATGACTTCTCCATGCATTTTATGCATTGGTAAAAGCACTATGATGAAAAGTGTGATATGTTTTCAGGTATCTCCTATACTAATAGAGCCACATGCTCACCGGTTTGCCACATGCTGTAGGCCTATGGACTGAACAAGAAACCACCAAAAATTTTAACCAGTCATCGTTCTCACAACACTGAGGACCAGTCATTCGAAATGACTTCTCCATGCATTTTATGCATTGGTAAAAGCACTATGATGAAAAGTGTGATATGTTTTCAGGTATCTCCTATACTAATAGAGCCACATGCTCACCGGTTTGCCACATGCTGTAGGCCTATGGACTGAACAAGAAACCACCAAAAATTTTAACCAGTCATCGTTCTCACAACACTGAGGACCAGTCATTCGAAATGACTTCTCCATGCATTTTATGCATTGGTAAAAGCACTATGATGAAAAGTGTGATATGTTTTCAGGTATCTCCTATACTAATAGAGCCACATGCTCACCGGTTTGCCACATGCTGTAGGCCTATGGACTGAACAAGAAACCACCAAAAATTTTAACCAGTCATCGTTCTCACAACACTGAGGACCAGTCATTCGAAATGACTTCTCCATGCATTTTATGCATTGGTAAAAGCACTATGATGAAAAGTGTGATATGTTTTCAGGTATCTCCTATACTAATAGAGCCACATGCTCACCGGTTTGCCACATGCTGTAGGCCTATGGACTGAACAAGAAACCACCAAAAATTTTAACCAGTCATCGTTCTCACAACACTGAGGACCAGTCATTCGAAATGACTTCTCCATGCATTTTATGCATTGGTAAAAGCACTATGATGAAAAGTGTGATATGTTTTCAGGTATCTCCTATACTAATAGAGCCACATGCTCACCGGTTTGCCACATGCTGTAGGCCTATGGACTGAACAAGAAACCACCAAAAATTTTAACCAGTCATCGTTCTCACAACACTGAGGACCAGTCATTCGAAATGACTTCTCCATGCATTTTATGCATTGGTAAAAGCACTATGATGAAAAGTGTGATATGTTTTCAGGTATCTCCTATACTAATAGAGCCACATGCTCACCGGTTTGCCACATGCTGTAGGCCTATGGACTGAACAAGAAACCACCAAAAATTTTAACCAGTCATCGTTCTCACAACACTGAGGACCAGTCATTCGAAATGACTTCTCCATGCATTTTATGCATTGGTAAAAGCACTATGATGAAAAGTGTGATATGTTTTCAGGTATCTCCTATACTAATAGAGCCACATGCTCACCGGTTTGCCACATGCTGTAGGCCTATGGACTGAACAAGAAACCACCAAAAATTTTAACCAGTCATCGTTCTCACAACACTGAGGACCAGTCATTCGAAATGACTTCTCCATGCATTTTATGCATTGGTAAAAGCACTATGATGAAAAGTGTGATATGTTTTCAGGTATCTCCTATACTAATAGAGCCACATGCTCACCGGTTTGCCACATGCTGTAGGCCTATGGACTGAACAAGAAACCACCAAAAATTTTAACCAGTCATCGTTCTCACAACACTGAGGACCAGTCATTCGAAATGACTTCTCCATGCATTTTATGCATTGGTAAAAGCACTATGATGAAAAGTGTGATATGTTTTCAGGTATCTCCTATACTAATAGAGCCACATGCTCACCGGTTTGCCACATGCTGTAGGCCTATGGACTGAACAAGAAACCACCAAAAATTTTAACCAGTCATCGTTCTCACAACACTGAGGACCAGTCATTCGAAATGACTTCTCCATGCATTTTATGCATTGGTAAAAGCACTATGATGAAAAGTGTGATATGTTTTCAGGTATCTCCTATACTAATAGAGCCACATGCTCACCGGTTTGCCACATGCTGTAGGCCTATGGACTGAACAAGAAACCACCAAAAATTTTAACCAGTCATCGTTCTCACAACACTGAGGACCAGTCATTCGAAATGACTTCTCCATGCATTTTATGCATTGGTAAAAGCACTATGATGAAAAGTGTGATATGTTTTCAGGTATCTCCTATACTAATAGAGCCACATGCTCACCGGTTTGCCACATGCTGTAGGCCTATGGACTGAACAAGAAACCACCAAAAATTTTAACCAGTCATCGTTCTCACAACACTGAGGACCAGTCATTCGAAATGACTTCTCCATGCATTTTATGCATTGGTAAAAGCACTATGATGAAAAGTGTGATATGTTTTCAGGTATCTCCTATACTAATAGAGCCACATGCTCACCGGTTTGCCACATGCTGTAGGCCTATGGACTGAACAAGAAACCACCAAAATTTTAACCAGTCATCGTTCTCACAACACTGAGGAGCCAGTCATTCGAAATGACTTCTCCATGCATTTTATGCATTGGTAAAAGCACTATGATGAAAAGTGTGATATGTTTTCAGGTATCTCCTATACTAATAGAGCCACATGCTCACCGGTTTGCCACATGCTGTAGGCCTATGGACTGAACAAGAAACCACCAAAATTTTAACCAGTCATCGTTCTCACAACACTGAGGACCAGTCATTCGAAATGACTTCTCCATGCATTTTATGCATTGGTAAAAGCACTATGATGAAAAGTGTGATATGTTTTCAGGTATCTCCTATACTAATAGAGCCACATGCTCACCGGTTTGCCACATGCTGTAGGCCTATGGACTGAACAAGAAACCACCAAAAATTTTAACCAGTCATCGTTCTCACAACACTGAGGACCAGTCATTCGAAATGACTTCTCCATGCATTTTATGCATTGGTAAAAGCACTATGATGAAAAGTGTGATATGTTTTCAGGTATCTCCTATACTAATAGAGCCACATGCTCACCGGTTTGCCACATGCTGTAGGCCTATGGACTGAACAAGAAACCACCAAAAATTTTAACCAGTCATCGTTCTCACAACACTGAGGACCAGTCATTCGAAATGACTTCTCCATGCATTTTATGCATTGGTAAAAGCACTATGATGAAAAGTGTGATATGTTTTCAGGTATCTCCTATACTAATAGAGCCACATGCTCACCGGTTTGCCACATGCTGTAGGCCTATGGACTGAACAAGAAACCACCAAAAATTTTAACCAGTCATCGTTCTCACAACACTGAGGACCAGTCATTCGAAATGACTTCTCCATGCATTTTATGCATTGGTAAAAGCACTATGATGAAAAGTGTGATATGTTTTCAGGTATCTCCTATACTAATAGAGCCACATGCTCACCGGTTTGCCACATGCTGTAGGCCTATGGACTGAACAAGAAACCACCAAAAATTTTTAACCAGTCATCGTTCTCACAACACTGAGGACCAGTCATTCGAAATGACTTCTCCATGCATTTTATGCATTGGTAAAAGCACTATGATGAAAAGTGTGATATGTTTTCAGGTATCTCCTATACTAATAGAGCCACATGCTCACCGGTTTGCCACATGCTGTAGGCCTATGGACTGAACAAGAAACCACCAAAAATTTTAACCAGTCATCGTTCTCACAACACTGAGGACCAGTCATTCGAAATGACTTCTCCATGCATTTTATGCATTGGTAAAAGCACTATGATGAAAAGTGTGATATGTTTTCAGGTATCTCCTATACTAATAGAGCCACATGCTCACCGGTTTGCCACATGCTGTAGGCCTATGGACTGAACAAGAAACCACCAAAAATTTTAACCAGTCATCGTTCTCACAACACTGAGGACCAGTCATTCGAAATGACTTCTCCATGCATTTTATGCATTGGTAAAAGCACTATGATGAAAAGTGTGATATGTTTTCAGGTATCTCCTATACTAATAGAGCCACATGCTCACCGGTTTGCCACATGCTGTAGGCCTATGGACTGAACAAGAAACCACCAAAAATTTTAACCAGTCATCGTTCTCACAACACTGAGGACCAGTCATTCGAAATGACTTCTCCATGCATTTTATGCATTGGTAAAAGCACTATGATGAAAAGTGTGATATGTTTTCAGGTATCTCCTATACTAATAGAGCCACATGCTCACCGGTTTGCCACATGCTGTAGGCCTATGGACTGAACAAGAAACCACCAAAAATTTTAACCAGTCATCGTTCTCACAACACTGAGGACCAGTCATTCGAAATGACTTCTCCATGCATTTTATGCATTGGTAAAAGCACTATGATGAAAAGTGTGATATGTTTTCAGGTATCTCCTATACTAATAGAGCCACATGCTCACCGGTTTGCCACATGCTGTAGGCCTATGGACTGAACAAGAAACCACCAAAAATTTTAACCAGTCATCGTTCTCACAACACTGAGGACCAGTCATTCGAAATGACTTCTCCATGCATTTTATGCATTGGTAAAAGCACTATGATGAAAAGTGTGATATGTTTTCAGGTATCTCCTATACTAATAGAGCCACATGCTCACCGGTTTGCCACATGCTGTAGGCCTATGGACTGAACAAGAAACCACCAAAAATTTTAACCAGTCATCGTTCTCACAACACTGAGGACCAGTCATTCGAAATGACTTCTCCATGCATTTTATGCATTGGTAAAAGCACTATGATGAAAAGTGTGATATGTTTTCAGGTATCTCCTATACTAATAGAGCCACATGCTCACCGGTTTGCCACATGCTGTAGGCCTATGGACTGAACAAGAAACCACCAAAAATTTTAACCAGTCATCGTTCTCACAACACTGAGGACCAGTCATTCGAAATGACTTCTCCATGCATTTTATGCATTGGTAAAAGCACTATGATGAAAAGTGTGATATGTTTTCAGGTATCTCCTATACTAATAGAGCCACATGCTCACCGGTTTGCCACATGCTGTAGGCCTATGGACTGAACAAGAAACCACCAAAAATTTTAACCAGTCATCGTTCTCACAACACTGAGGACCAGTCATTCGAAATGACTTCTCCATGCATTTTATGCATTGGTAAAAGCACTATGATGAAAAGTGTGATATGTTTTCAGGTATCTCCTATACTAATAGAGCCACATGCTCACCGGTTTGCCACATGCTGTAGGCCTATGGACTGAACAAGAAACCACCAAAAATTTTAACCAGTCATCGTTCTCACAACACTGAGGACCAGTCATTCGAAATGACTTCTCCATGCATTTTATGCATTGGTAAAAGCACTATGATGAAAAGTGTGATATGTTTTCAGGTATCTCCTATACTAATAGAGCCACATGCTCACCGGTTTGCCACATGCTGTAGGCCTATGGACTGAACAAGAAACCACCAAAAATTTTAACCAGTCATCGTTCTCACAACACTGAGGACCAGTCATTCGAAATGACTTCTCCATGCATTTTATGCATTGGTAAAAGCACTATGATGAAAAGTGTGATATGTTTTCAGGTATCTCCTATACTAATAGAGCCACATGCTCACCGGTTTGCCACATGCTGTAGGCCTATGGACTGAACAAGAAACCACCAAAAATTTTAACCAGTCATCGTTCTCACAACACTGAGGACCAGTCATTCGAAATGACTTCTCCATGCATTTTATGCATTGGTAAAAGCACTATGATGAAAAGTGTGATATGTTTTCAGGTATCTCCTATACTAATAGAGCCACATGCTCACCGGTTTGCCACATGCTGTAGGCCTATGGACTGAACAAGAAACCACCAAAAATTTTAACCAGTCATCGTTCTCACAACACTGAGGACCAGTCATTCGAAATGACTTCTCCATGCATTTTATGCATTGGTAAAAGCACTATGATGAAAAGTGTGATATGTTTTCAGGTATCTCCTATACTAATAGAGCCACATGCTCACCGGTTTGCCACATGCTGTAGGCCTATGGACTGAACAAGAAACCACCAAAAATTTTAAACCAGTCATCGTTCTCACAACACTGAGGACCAGTCATTCGAAATGACTTCTCCATGCATTTTATGCATTGGTAAAAGCACTATGATGAAAAGTGTGATATGTTTTCAGGTATCTCCTATACTAATAGAGCCACATGCTCACCGGTTTGCCACATGCTGTAGGCCTATGGACTGAACAAGAAACCACCAAAAATTTTAACCAGTCATCGTTCTCACAACACTGAGGACCAGTCATTCGAAATGACTTCTCCATGCATTTTATGCATTGGTAAAAGCACTATGATGAAAAGTGTGATATGTTTTCAGGTATCTCCTATACTAATAGAGCCACATGCTCACCGGTTTGCCACATGCTGTAGGCCTATGGACTGAACAAGAAACCACCAAAAATTTTAACCAGTCATCGTTCTCACAACACTGAGGACCAGTCATTCGAAATGACTTCTCCATGCATTTTATGCATTGGTAAAAGCACTATGATGAAAAGTGTGATATGTTTTCAGGTATCTCCTATACTAATAGAGCCACATGCTCACCGGTTTGCCACATGCTGTAGGCCTATGGACTGAACAAGAAACCACCAAAAATTTTAACCAGTCATCGTTCTCACAACACTGAGGACCAGTCATTCGAAATGACTTCTCCATGCATTTTATGCATTGGTAAAAGCACTATGATGAAAAGTGTGATATGTTTTCAGGTATCTCCTATACTAATAGAGCCACATGCTCACCGGTTTGCCACATGCTGTAGGCCTATGGACTGAACAAGAAACCACCAAAAATTTTAACCAGTCATCGTTCTCACAACACTGAGGACCAGTCATTCGAAATGACTTCTCCATGCATTTTATGCATTGGTAAAAGCACTATGATGAAAAGTGTGATATGTTTTCAGGTATCTCCTATACTAATAGAGCCACATGCTCACCGGTTTGCCACATGCTGTAGGCCTATGGACTGAACAAGAAACCACCAAAAATTTTAACCAGTCATCGTTCTCACAACACTGAGGACCAGTCATTCGAAATGACTTCTCCATGCATTTTATGCATTGGTAAAAGCACTATGATGAAAAGTGTGATATGTTTTCAGGTATCTCCTATACTAATAGAGCCACATGCTCACCGGTTTGCCACATGCTGTAGGCCTATGGACTGAACAAGAAACCACCAAAAATTTTAACCAGTCATCGTTCTCACAACACTGAGGACCAGTCATTCGAAATGACTTCTCCATGCATTTTATGCATTGGTAAAAGCACTATGATGAAAAGTGTGATATGTTTTCAGGTATCTCCTATACTAATAGAGCCACATGCTCACCGGTTTGCCACATGCTGTAGGCCTATGGACTGAACAAGAAACCACCAAAAATTTTAACCAGTCATCGTTCTCACAACACTGAGGACCAGTCATTCGAAATGACTTCTCCATGCATTTTATGCATTGGTAAAAGCACTATGATGAAAAGTGTGATATGTTTTCAGGTATCTCCTATACTAATAGAGCCACATGCTCACCGGTTTGCCACATGCTGTAGGCCTATGGACTGAACAAGAAACCACCAAAAATTTTAACCAGTCATCGTTCTCACAACACTGAGGACCAGTCATTCGAAATGACTTCTCCATGCATTTTATGCATTGGTAAAAGCACTATGATGAAAAGTGTGATATGTTTTCAGGTATCTCCTATACTAATAGAGCCACATGCTCACCGGTTTGCCACATGCTGTAGGCCTATGGACTGAACAAGAAACCACCAAAAATTTTAACCAGTCATCGTTCTCACAACACTGAGGACCAGTCATTCGAAATGACTTCTCCATGCATTTTATGCATTGGTAAAAGCACTATGATGAAAAGTGTGATATGTTTTCAGGTATCTCCTATACTAATAGAGCCACATGCTCACCGGTTTGCCACATGCTGTAGGCCTATGGACTGAACAAGAAACCACCAAAAATTTTAACCAGTCATCGTTCTCACAACACTGAGGACCAGTCATTCGAAATGACTTCTCCATGCATTTTATGCATTGGTAAAAGCACTATGATGAAAAGTGTGATATGTTTTCAGGTATCTCCTATACTAATAGAGCCACATGCTCACCGGTTTGCCACATGCTGTAGGCCTATGGACTGAACAAGAAACCACCAAAAATTTTAACCAGTCATCGTTCTCACAACACTGAGGACCAGTCATTCGAAATGACTTCTCCATGCATTTTATGCATTGGTAAAAGCACTATGATGAAAAGTGTGATATGTTTTCAGGTATCTCCTATACTAATAGAGCCACATGCTCACCGGTTTGCCACATGCTGTAGGCCTATGGACTGAACAAGAAACCACCAAAAATTTAAACCAGTCATCGTTCTCACAACACTGAGGACCAGTCATTCGAAATGACTTCTCCATGCATTTTATGCATTGGTAAAAGCACTATGATGAAAAGTGTGATATGTTTTCAGGTATCTCCTATACTAATAGAGCCACATGCTCACCGGTTTGCCACATGCTGTAGGCCTATGGACTGAACAAGAAACCACCAAAAATTTTAACCAGTCATCGTTCTCACAACACTGAGGACCAGTCATTCGAAATGACTTCTCCATGCATTTTATGCATTGGTAAAAGCACTATGATGAAAAGTGTGATATGTTTTCAGGTATCTCCTATACTAATAGAGCCACATGCTCACCGGTTTGCCACATGCTGTAGGCCTATGGACTGAACAAGAAACCACCAAAAATTTTAACCAGTCATCGTTCTCACAACACTGAGGACCAGTCATTCGAAATGACTTCTCCATGCATTTTATGCATTGGTAAAAGCACTATGATGAAAAGTGTGATATGTTTTCAGGTATCTCCTATACTAATAGAGCCACATGCTCACCGGTTTTGCCACATGCTGTAGGCCTATGGACTGAACAAGAAACCACCAAAAATTTTAACCAGTCATCGTTCTCACAACACTGAGGACCAGTCATTCGAAATGACTTCTCCATGCATTTTATGCATTGGTAATAGCACTATGATGAAAAGTGTGATATGTTTTCAGGTATCTCCTATACTAATAGAGCCACATGCTCACCGGTTTGCCACATGCTGTAGGCCTATGGACTGAACAAGAAACCACCAAAAATTTTAACCAGTCATCGTTCTCACAACACTGAGGACCAGTCATTCGAAATGACTTCTCCATGCATTTTATGCATTGGTAAAAGCACTATGATGAAAAGTGTGATATGTTTTCAGGTATCTCCTATACTAATAGAGCCACATGCTCACCGGTTTGCCACATGCTGTAGGCCTATGGACTGAACTAGAAACCACCAAAAATTTTAACCAGTCATCGTTCTCACAACACTGAGGACCAGTCATTCGAAATGACTTCTCCATGCATTTTATGCATTGGTAAAAGCACTATGATGAAAAGTGTGATATGTTTTCAGGTATCTCCTATACTAATAGAGCCACATGCTCACCGGTTTGCCACATGCTGTAGGCCTATGGACTGAACAAGAAACCACCAAAAATTTTAACCAGTCATCGTTCTCACAACACTGAGGACCAGTCATTCGAAATGACTTCTCCATGCATTTTATGCATTGGTAATAGCACTATGATGAAAAGTGTGATATGTTTTCAGGTATCTCCTATACTAATAGAGCCACATGCTCACCGGTTTGCCACATGCTGTAGGCCTATGGACTGAACAATAAACCACCAAAAATTTTAACCAGTCATCGTTCTCACAACACTGAGGACCAGTCATTCGAAATGACTACTCCATGCATTTTATGCATTGGTAAAAGCACTATGATGAAAAGTGTGATATGTTTTCAGGTATCTCCTATACTAATAGAGCCACATGCTCACCGGTTTGCCACATGCTGTAGGCCTATGGACTGAACAAATAACCACCAAAAATTTTAACCAGTCATCGTTCTCACAACACTGAGGACCAGTCATTCGAAATGACTTCTCCATGCATTTTATGCATTGGTAAAAGCACTATGATGAAAAGTGTGATATGTTTTCAGGTATCTCCTATACTAATAGAGCCACATGCTCACCGGTTTGCCACATGCTGTAGGCCTATGGACTGAACTAGAAACCACCAAAAATTTTAACCAATCATCGTTCTCACAACACTGAGGACCAGTCATTCGAAATGACTTCTCCATGCATTTTATGCATTGGTAAAAGCACTATGATGAAAAGTGTGATATGTTTTCAGGTATCTCCTATACTAATAGAGCCACATGCTCACCGGTTTGCCACATGCTGTAGGCCTATGGACTGAACAAGAAACCACCAAAAATTTTAACCAGTCATCGTTCTCAAACACTGAGGACCAGTCATTCGAAATGACTTCTCCATGCATTTTATGCATTGGTAAAAGCACTATGATGAAAAGTGTGATATGTTTTCAGGTATCTCCTATACTAATAGAGCCACATGCTCACCGGTTTGCCACATGCTGTAGGCCTATGGACTGAACAAGAAACCACCAAAAATTTTAATCAGTCATCGTTCTCACAACACTGAGGACCAGTCATTCGAAATGACTTCTCCATGCATTTTATGCATTGGTAAAAGCACTATGATGAAAAGTGTGATATGTTTCAGGTATCTCCTATACTAATAGAGCCACATGCTCACCGGTTTGCCACATGCTGTAGGCCTATGGACTGAACAAGAAACCACCAAAAATTTTAACCAGTCATCGTTCTCACAACACTGAGGACCAGTCATTCGAAATGACTTCTCCATGCATTTTATGCATTGGTAAAAGCACTATGATGAAAAGTGTGATATCTTTTCAGGTATCTCCTATACTAATAGAGCCACATGCTCACCAGTTTGCCACATGCTGTAGGCCTATGGACTGAACAAGAAACCACCAAAAATTTTAATCAGTCATCGTTCTCACAACACTGAGGACCAGTCATTCGAAATGACTTCTCCATGCATTTTATGCATTGGTAAAAGCACTATGATGAAAAGTGTGATATGTTTCAGGTATCTCCTATACTAATAGAGCCACATGCTCACCGGTTTGCCACATGCTGTAGGCCTATGGACTGAACAAGAAACCACCAAAAATTTTAACCAGTCATCGTTCTCACAACACTGAGGACCAGTCATTCGAAATGACTTCTCCATGCATTTTATGCATTGGTAAAAGCACTATGATGAAAAGTGTGATATCTTTTCAGGTATCTCCTATACTAATAGAGCCACATGCTCACCAGTTTGCCACATGCTGTAGGCCTATGGACTGAACAAGAAACCACCAAAAATTTTAACCAGTCATCGTTCTCACAACACTGAGGACCAGTCATTCGAAATGACTTCTCCATGCATTTTATGCATTGGTAAAAGCACTATGATGAAAAGTGTGATATGTTTTCAGGTATCTCCTATACTAATAGAGCCACATGCTCACCGGTTTGCCACATGCTGTAGGCCTATGGACTGAACAAGAAACCACCAAAAATTTTAACCAGTCATCGTTCTCACAACACTGAGGACCAGTCATTCGAAATGACTTCTCCATGCATTTTATGCATTGGTAAAAGCACTATGATGAAAAGTGTGATATGTTTTCAGGTATCTCCTATACTAATAGAGCCACATGCTCACCGGTTTGCCACATGCTGTAGGCCTATGGACTGAACAAGAAACCACCAAAAATTTTAACCAGTCATCATTCTCACAACACTGAGGACCAGTCATTCGAAATGACTTCTCCATGCATTTTATGCATTGGTAAAAGCACTATGATGAAAAGTGTGATATGTTTTCAGGTATCTCCTATACTAAAAGAGCCACATGCTCACCGGTTTGCCACATGCTGTAGGCCTATGGACTGAACAAGAAACCACCAAAAATTTTAACCAGTCATCGTTCTCACAACACTGAGGACCAGTCATTCGAAATGACTTCTCCATGCATTTTATGCATTGGTAAAAGCACTATGATGAAAAGTGTGATATGTTTTCAGGTATCTCCTATACTAATAGAGCCACATGCTCACCAGTTTGCCACATGCTGTAGGCCTATGGACTGAACAAGAAACCACCAAAAATTTTAACCAGTCATCGTTCTCACAACACTGAGGACCAGTCATTCGAAATGACTTCTCCATGCATTTTATGCATTGGTAAAAGCACTATGATGAAAAGTGTGATATGTTTTCAGGTATCTCCTATACTAATAGAGCCACATGCTCACCGGTTTGCCACATGCTGTAGGCCTATGGACTGAACAAGAAACCACCAAAAATTTTAACCAGTCATCGTTCTCACAACACTGAGGACCAGTCATTCGAAATGACTTCTCCATGCATTTTATGCATTGGTAAAAGCACTATGATGAAAAGTGTGATATGTTTTCAGGTATCTCCTATACTAATAGAGCCACATGCTCACCGGTTTGCCACATGCTGTAGGCCTATGGACTGAACAAGAAACCACCAAAAATTTTAACCAGTCATCGTTCTCACAACACTGAGGACCAGTCATTCGACATGACGTCTCCATGCATTTTATGCATTGGTAAAAGCACTATGATGAAAAGTGTGATATGTTTTCAGGTATCTCCTATACTAATATAGCCACATGCTCACCGGTTTGCCACATGCTGTAGGCCTATGGACTGAACAAGAAACCACCAAAAATTTTAACCAGTCATCGTTCTCACAACACTGAGGACCAGTCATTCGAAATGACTTCTCCATGCATTTTATGCATTGGTAAAAGCACTATGATGAAAAGTGTGATATGTTTTCAGGTATCTCCTATACTAACAGAGCCACATGGTCACCGGTTTGCCACATGCTGTAGGCCTATGGACTGAACAAGAAACCACCAAAAATTTTAACCAGTCATCGTTCTCACAACACTGAGGACCAGTCATTCGAAATGACTTCTCCATGCATTTTATGCATTGGTAAAAGCACTATGATGAAAAGTGTGATATGTTTTCAGGTATCTCCTATACTAATAGAGCCACATGCTCACCGGTTTGCCACATGCTGTAGGCCTATGGACTGAACAAGAAACCCCCAAAAATTTTAACCAGTCATCGTTCTCAAACACTGAGGACCAGTCATTCGAAATGACTTCTCCATGCATTTTATGCATTGGTAAAAGCACTATGATGAAAAGTGTGATATGTTTTCAGGTATCTCCTATACTAATAGAGCCACATGCTCACCGGTTTGCCACATGCTGTAGGCCTATGGACTGAACAAGAAACCACCAAAAATTTTAATCAGTCATCGTTCTCACAACACTGAGGACCAGTCATTCGAAATGACTTCTCCATGCATTTTATGCATTGGTAAAAGCACTATGATGAAAAGTGTGATATGTTTCAGGTATCTCCTATACTAATAGAGCCACATGCTCACCGGTTTGCCACATGCTGTAGGCCTATGGACTGAACAAGAAACCACCAAAAATTTTAACCAGTCATCGTTCTCACAACACTGAGGACCAGTCATTCGAAATGACTTCTCCATGCATTTTATGCATTGGTAAAAGCACTATGATGAAAAGTGTGATATCTTTTCAGGTATCTCCTATACTAATAGAGCCACATGCTCACCGGTTTGCCACATGCTGTAGGCCTATGGACTGAACAAGAAACCACCAAAAATTTTAACCAGTCATCGTTCTCACAACACTGAGGACCAGTCATTCGAAATGACTTCTCCATGCATTTTATGCATTGGTAAAAGCACTATGATGAAAAGTGTGATATGTTTTCAGGTATCTCCTATACTAAAAGAGCCACATGCTCACCGGTTTGCCACATGCTGTAGGCCTATGGACTGAACAAGAAACCACCAAAAATTTTAACCAGTCATCGTTCTCACAACACTGAGGACCAGTCATTCGAAATGACTTCTCCATGCATTTTATGCATTGGTAAAAGCACTATGATGAAAAGTGTGATATGTTTTCAGGTATCTCCTATACTAATAGAGCCACATGCTCACCGGTTTGCCACATGCTGTAGGCCTATGGACTGAACAAATAACCACCAAAAATTTTAACCAGTCATCGTTCTCACAACACTGAGGACCAGTCATTCGAAATGACTTCTCCATGCATTTTATGCATTGGTAAAAGCACTATGATGAAAAGTGTGATATGTTTTCAGGTATCTCCTATACTAATAGAGCCACATGCTCACCGGTTTGCCACATGCTGTAGGCCTATGGACTGAACAAGAAACCACCAAAAATTTTAACCAGTCATCGTTCTCACAACACTGAGGACCAGTCATTCGAAATGACTTCTCCATGCATTTTATGCATTGGTAAAAGCACTATGATGAAAAGTGTGATATCTTTTCAGGTATCTCCTATACTAATAGAGCCACATGCTCACCGGTTTGCCACATGCTGTAGGCCTATGGACTGAACAAGAAACCACCAAAAATTTTAACCAGTCATCGTTCTCACAACACTGAGGACCAGTCATTCGAAATGACTTCTCCATGCATTTTATGCATTGGTAAAAGCACTATGATGAAAAGTGTGATATGTTTTCAGGTATCTCCTATACTAAAAGAGCCACATGCTCACCGGTTTGCCACATGCTGTAGGCCTATGGACTGAACAAGAAACCACCAAAAATTTTAACCAGTCATCGTTCTCACAACACTGAGGACCAGTCATTCGAAATGACTTCTCCATGCATTTTATGCATTGGTAAAAGCACTATGATGAAAAGTGTGATATGTTTTCAGGTATCTCCTATACTAATAGAGCCACATGCTCACCGGTTTGCCACATGCTGTAGGCCTATGGACTGAACAAATAACCACCAAAAATTTTAACCAGTCATCGTTCTCACAACACTGAGGACCAGTCATTCGAAATGACTTCTCCATGCATTTTATGCATTGGTAAAAGAACTATGATGAAAAGTGTGATATGTTTTCAGGTATCTCCTATACTAAAAGAGCCACATGCTCACCGGTTTGCCACATGCTGTAGGCCTATGGACTGAACAAGAAACCACCAAAAATTTTAACCAGTCATCGTTCTCACAACACTGAGGAACAGTCATTCGAAATGACTTCTCCATGCATTTTATGCATTGGTAAAAGCACTATGATGAAAAGTGTGATATGTTTTCAGGTATCTCCTATACTAATAGAGCCACATGCTCACCGGTTTGCCACATGCTGTAGGCCTATGGACTGAACAAATAACCACCAAAAATTTTAACCAGTCATCGTTCTCACAACACTGAGGACCAGTCATTCGAAATGACTTCTCCATGCATTTTATGCATTGGTAAAAGCACTATGATGAAAAGTGTGATATGTTTTCAGGTATCTCCTATACTAATAGAGCCACATGCTCACCGGTTTGCCACATGCTGTAGGCCTATGGACTGAACAAGAAACCACCAAAAATTTTAACCAGTCATCGTTCTCACAACACTGAGGACCAGTCATTCGAAATGACTTCTCCATGCATTTTATGCATTGGTAAAAGCACTATGATGAAAAGTGTGATATCTTTTCAGGTATCTCCTATACTAATAGAGCCACATGCTCACCGGTTTGCCACATGCTGTAGGCCTATGGACTGAACAAGAAACCACCAAAAATTTTAACCAGTCATCGTTCTCACAACACTGAGGACCAGTCATTCGAAATGACTTCTCCATGCATTTTATGCATTGGTAAAAGCACTATGATGAAAAGTGTGATATGTTTTCAGGTATCTCCTATACTAATAGAGCCACATGCTCACCGGTTTGCCACATGCTGTAGGCCTATGGACTGAACAAGAAACCACCAAAAATTTTAACCAGTCATCGTTCTCACAACACTGAGGACCAGTCATTCGAAATGACTTCTCCATGCATTTTATGCATTGGTAAAAGCACTATGATGAAAAGTGTGATATGTTTTCAGGTATCTCCTATACTAATAGAGCCACATGCTCACCGGTTTGCCACATGCTGTAGGCCTATGGACTGAACAAGAAACCACCAAAAATTTTAACCAGTCATCGTTCTCACAACACTGAGGACCAGTCATTCGAAATGACTTCTCCATGCATTTTATGCATTGGTAAAAGCACTATGATGAAAAGTAACATAACATAGTAACATAGTAACATAGTTAGTAAGGCCGAAAAAAGACATTTGTCCATCCAGTTCAGCCTATATTCCATCATAATAAATACCCAGATCTACGTCCTTCTACAGAACCTAATAATTGTATGATACAATATTGTTCTGCTCCAGGAAGACATCCAGGCCTCTCTTGAACCCCTCGACTGAGTTCGCCATCACCACCTCCTCAGGCAAGCAATTCCAGATTCTCACTGCCCTAACAGTAAAGAATCCTCTTCTATGTTGGTGGAAAAACCTTCTCTCCTCCAGACGCAAAGAATGCCCCCTTGTGCCCGTCACCTTCCTTGGTATAAACAGATCCTCAGCGAGATATTTGTATTGTCCCCTTATATACTTATACATGGTTATTAGATCGCCCCTCAGTCGTCTTTTTTCTAGACTAAATAATCCTAATTTCGCTAATCTATCTGGGTATTGTAGTTCTCCCATCCCCTTTATTAATTTTGTTGCCCTCCTTTGTACTCTCTCTAGTTCCATTATATCCTTCCTGAGCACCGGTGCCCAAAACTGGACACAGTACTCCATGTGCGGTCTAACTAGGGATTTGTACAGAGGCAGTATAATGCTCTCATCATGTGTATCCAGACCTCTTTTAATGCACCCCATGATCCTGTTTGCCTTGGCAGCTGCTGCCTGGCACTGGCTGCTCCAGGTAAGTTTATCATTAACTAGGATCCCCAAGTCCTTCTCCCTGTCAGATTTACCCAGTGGTTTCCCGTTCAGTGTGTAATGGTGATGTTGATTCCCTCTTCCCATGTGTATAACCTTACATTTATCATTGTTAAACCTCATCTGCCACCTTTCAGCCCAAGTTTCCAACTTATCCAGATCCATCTGTAGCAGAATACTATCTTCTCTTGTATTAACTGCTTTCCATAGTTTTGTATCATCTGCAAATATCGATATTTTACTGTGTAAACCTTCTACCAGATCATTAATGAATATGTTGAAGAGAACAGGTCCCAATACTGACCCCTGCGGTACCCCACTGGTCACAGCGACCCAGTTAGAGACTATACCATTTATAACCACCCTCTGCTTTCTATCACTAAGCCAGTTACTAACCCATTTGCACACATTTTCCCCCAGACCAAGCATTCTCATTTTGTGTACCAACCTCTTGTGCGGCACGGTATCAAACGCTTTGGAAAAATCGAGATATACCACGTCCAATGACTCACCGTGGTCCAGTCTATAGCTTACCTCTTCATAAAAACTGATTAGATTGGTTTGACAGGAGCGATTTCTCATAAACCCATGCTGATATGGAGTTAAACAGTTATTCTCATTGAGATAATCCAGAATAACATCCCTCAGAAACCCTTCAAATATTTTACCAACAATAGAGGTTAGACTTACTGGCCTATAATTTCCAGGTTCACTTTTAGAGCCCTTTTTGAATATTGGCACCACATTTGCTATGCGCCAGTCCTGCGGAACAGACCCTGTTGCTATAGAGTCACTAAAAATAAGAAATAATGGTTTATCTATTACATTACTTAGTTCTCTTAGTACTCGTGGGTGTATGCCATCCGGACCTGGAGATTTATCTATTTTAATCTTATTTAGCCGGTTTCGCACCTCTTCTTGGGTTAGATTGGTGACCCTTAATATAGGGTTTTCATTGTTTCTTGGGATTTCACCTAGCATTTCATTTTCCACCGTGAATACCGTGGAGAAGAAGGTGTTTAATATGTTAGCTTTTTCCTCGTCATCTACAACCATTCTTTCCTCACTATTTTTTAAGGGGCCTACATTTTCAGTTTTTATTCTTTTACTATTGATATAGTTGAAGAACAGTTTGGGATTAGTTTTACTCTCCTTAGCAATGTGCTTCTCTGTTTCCTTTTTGGCAGCTTTAATTAGTTTTTTAGATAAAGTATTTTTCTCCCTATAGTTTTTTAGAGCTTCAATGGTGCCATCCTGCTTTAGTAGTGCAAATGCTTTCTTTTTACTGTTAATTGCCTGTCTTACTTCTTTGTTTAGCCACATTGGGTTTTTCCTATTTCTAGTCCTTTTATTCCCACAAGGTATAAACCGCTTACACTGCCTATTTAGGATGTTCTTAAACATTTCCCATTTATTATCTGTATTCTCATTTCTGAGGATATTGTCCCAGTCTACCAGATTAAGGGCATCTCTAAGCTGGTCAAACTTTGCCTTCCTAAAGTTCAATGTTTTTGTGACTCCCTGACAAGTCCCCCTAGTGAAAGACAGGTGAAACTGCACAATATTGTGGTCGCTATTTCCTAAATGCCCAACCACCTGCAGATTTGTTATTCTGTCAGGTCTATTAGATAGTATTAGGTCTAAAAGTGCTGCTCCTCTGGTTGGATTCTGCACCAATTGTGAAAGATAATTTTTCTTGGTTATTAGCAGAAACCTGTTGCCTTTATGGGTTTCACAGGTTTCTGTTTCCCAGTTAATATCCGGGTAGTTAAAGTCCCCCATAACCAGGACCTCATTATGGGTTGCAGCTTCATCTATCTGCTTTAGAAGTAGACTTTCCATGGTTTCTGTTATATTTGGGGGTTTGTAACAGACCCCAATGAGAATTTTGTTACCATTTTTCCCTCCATGAATTTCGACCCATATGGACTCGACATCCTCATTCCCTTCGCTAATATCCTCCCTTAAAGTGGACTTTAGACAAGACTTTACATAGAGACAAACCCCTCCTCCTCTCCGATTTTTACGATCCTTTCTAAACAGACTGTAACCCTGTAAGTTAACTGCCCAGTCATAGCTTTCATCTAACCATGTCTCGGTTATTCCCACTATGTCAAAGTTACCTGTAGATATTTCTGCTTCTAGTTCTTCCATCTTGTTTGTCAGGCTTCTGGCGTTTGCGAGCATGCAGTTTAGAGGATTTTGTTTTGTTCCAATCTCCTCACTGTGGATTGTTTTAGAAATGTTCTTACCTCCCTTCTGAGTATGTTTTCCTGGGTCGTCTTTGTTCGAGTCTAATGTTTTTCTTCCCGTCCCCTCTTCTTCTAGTTTAACGCCCTCCTGATGAGTGTAGCGAGTCTTCTGGCGAATGTGTGTTTCCCAGGTTTGTTGAGGTGTAGTCCGTCTCTGGCGAGGAGTCCATCATACCAGTAATTCACACCGTGGTCCAGGAATCCAAATCCTTGTTGTCTGCACCATCGTCTTAGCCAGTTGTTTGCATCAAGGATCCTGTTCCATCTCCTGGTGCCATGCCCGTCTACTGGAAGGATAGAAGAAAAAACTACCTGTGCATCCAGTTCCTTTACTTTCTTCCCCAACTCTTCAAAGTCCTTGCAGATTGTCGGTAGGTCCTTCCTTGCCGTGTCATTGGTGCCAACATGTATCAGAAGAAATGGGTGGACGTCCTTGGAGCTGAAGAGCTTTGGTATCCCATCGGTCACATCCTTGATCATCGCACCTGGAAGGCAGCATACTTCTCTTGCAGTTATGTCCGGTCTGCAGATGGCTGCTTCGGTGCCTCTCAGTAGTGAGTCTCCCACCACCACCACTCTTCGTTGCTTCTTGGCTGTACTTTTTGCTGTCACTTGTTGCTGTGTGCCCTTTTCTTTTTTGCTTGCTGGTATTGCTTCATTCTTAGGTGTGCCATCTTCATCCTCTACAAAGATTTGATATCGGTTCTTCAGTTGTGTGGTTGGTGATTTCTCCATGCTCTTCTTGCTTCTTTTGGTCACATGCTTCCACTCATCTGCTTTGGGAGGTTCTCTGACACTTTTTGCACCTTCTGTGACCAGTAGAGATGCTTCTGTTCTGTCTAGAAAGTCTTCATTCTCTTTGATGAGTTTCAAAGTTGCTATTCTTTCTTCCAGACCCCGCACCTTTTCTTCTAAAAGGGCCACTAGTCTACACTTCTGACAGGTGAAATTGTATTCTTCTTCTGGTCGATCTGTGAACATGTAGCACATGCTGCAGCTCACCATGTAGGTTGTCACATCTGCCATG
Source organism: Ranitomeya imitator (assembly GCF_032444005.1). Lineage (NCBI taxonomy): Eukaryota > Metazoa > Chordata > Amphibia > Anura > Dendrobatidae > Ranitomeya > Ranitomeya imitator. The sequence goes on from NW_027194866.1 coordinate 181,335, forward strand.
TTGCTCCTAGATCCTGCTGACTTGCTGTGTGTTTTCCTTCTTGTGTAATCTACTCAGCCAAGCTCTCTTGCAATAATGTCCTACAGGCAAAAATTCGCGCGCCGTACGGCGCGCGGTTTGGTGATGCTTTCGAAGCAGCTGGTCCCGGCTGTACCCAACGATCTTCTAGCTTAGGGAGACTTCGCTTCTCCCAGAAGGCACCTGGAATATGCAAATTAGCCTCCTGAAGCTTGAATCCCTGGTTTGGTGATGCTTTCGAAGCAGCTGGTCCCGGCTGTACCCAACGATCTTCTAGCTTAGGGAGACTTCGCTTCTCCCAGAAGGCACCTGGAATATGCAAATTAGCCTCCTGAAGCTTGAATCCCTGGTTTGATATGTGATATGTTTTCAGGTATCTCCTATACTAATAGAGCCACATGCTCACCGGTTTGCCACATGCTGTAGGCCTATGGACTGAACAAGAAACCACCAAAAATTTTAACCAGTCATCGTTCTCACAACACTGAGGACCAGTCATTCGAAATGACTTCTCCATGCATTTTATGCATTGGTAAAAGCACTATGATGAAAAGTGTGATATGTTTTCAGGTATCTCCTATACTAAAAGAGCCACATGCTCACCGGTTTGCCACATGCTGTAAGCCTATGGACTGAACAAGAAACCACCAAAAATTTTAACCAGTCATCGTTCTCACAACACTGAGGACCAGTCATTCGAAATGACTTCTCCATGCATTTTATGCATTGGTAAAAGCACTATGATGAAAAGTGTGATATGTTTTCAGGTATCTCCTATACTAATAGAGCCACATGCTCACCGGTTTGCCACATGCTGTAGGCCTATGGACTGAACAAATAACCACCAAAAATTTTAACCAGTCATCGTTCTCACAACACTGAGGACCAGTCATTCGAAATGACTTCTCCATGCATTTTATGCATTGGTAAAAGAACTATGATGAAAAGTGTGATATGTTTTCAGGTATCTCCTATACTAAAAGAGCCACATGCTCACCGGTTTGCCACATGCTGTAGGCCTATGGACTGAACAAGAAACCACCAAAAATTTTAACCAGTCATCGTTCTCACAACACTGAGGAACAGTCATTCGAAATGACTTCTCCATGCATTTTATGCATTGGTAAAAGCACTATGATGAAAAGTGTGATATGTTTTCAGGTATCTCCTATACTAATAGAGCCACATGCTCACCGGTTTGCCACATGCTGTAGGCCTATGGACTGAACAAATAACCACCAAAAATTTTAACCAGTCATCGTTCTCACAACACTGAGGACCAGTCATTCGAAATGACTTCTCCATGCATTTTATGCATTGGTAAAAGCACTATGATGAAAAGTGTGATATGTTTTCAGGTATCTCCTATACTAATAGAGCCACATGCTCACCGGTTTGCCACATGCTGTAGGCCTATGGACTGAACAAGAAACCACCAAAAATTTTAACCAGTCATCGTTCTCACAACACTGAGGACCAGTCATTCGAAATGACTTCTCCATGCATTTTATGCATTGGTAAAAGCACTATGATGAAAAGTGTGATATCTTTTCAGGTATCTCCTATACTAATAGAGCCACATGCTCACCGGTTTGCCACATGCTGTAGGCCTATGGACTGAACAAGAAACCACCAAAAATTTTAACCAGTCATCGTTCTCACAACACTGAGGACCAGTCATTCGAAATGACTTCTCCATGCATTTTATGCATTGGTAAAAGCACTATGATGAAAAGTGTGATATGTTTTCAGGTATCTCCTATACTAATAGAGCCACATGCTCACCGGTTTGCCACATGCTGTAGGCCTATGGACTGAACAAGAAACCACCAAAAATTTTAACCAGTCATCGTTCTCACAACACTGAGGACCAGTCATTCGAAATGACTTCTCCATGCATTTTATGCATTGGTAAAAGCACTATGATGAAAAGTGTGATATGTTTTCAGGTATCTCCTATACTAATAGAGCCACATGCTCACCGGTTTGCCACATGCTGTAGGCCTATGGACTGAACAAGAAACCACCAAAAATTTTAACCAGTCATCGTTCTCACAACACTGAGGACCAGTCATTCGAAATGACTTCTCCATGCATTTTATGCATTGGTAAAAGCACTATGATGAAAAGTGTTATATGTTTTCAGGTATCTCCTATACTAAAAGAGCCACATGCTCACCGGTTTGCCACATGCTGTAGGCCTATGGACTGAACAAGAAACCACCAAAAATTTTAACCAGTCATCGTTCTCACAACACTGAGGACCAGTCATTCGAAATGACTTCTCCATGCATTTTATGCATTGGTAAAAGCACTATGATGAAAAGTGTGATATGTTTTCAGGTATCTCCTATACTAATAGAGCCACATGCTCACCGGTTTGCCACATGCTGTAGGCCTATGGACTGAACAAATAAACACCAAAAATTTTAACCAGTCATCGTTCTCACAACACTGAGGACCAGTCATTCGAAATGACTTCTCCATGCATTTTATGCATTGGTAAAAGCACTATGATGAAAAGTGTGATATGTTTTCAGGTATCTCCTATACTAATAGAGCCACATGCTCACCAGTTTGCCACATGCTGTAGGCCTATGGACTGAACTAGAAACCACCAAAAATTTTAACCAGTCATCGTTCTCACAACACTGAGGACCAGTCATTCGAAATGACTTCTCCATGCATTTTATGCATTGGTAAAAGCACTATGATGAAAAGTGTGATATGTTTTCAGGTATCTCCTATACTAAACAGAGCCACATGCTCACCGGTTTGCCACATGCTGTAGGCCTATGGACTGAACAAGAAACCACCAAAAATTTTAACCAGTCATCGTTCTCAAACACTGAGGACCAGTCATTCGAAATGACTTCTCCATGCATTTTATGCATTGGTAAAAGCACTATGATGAAAAGTGTGATATGTTTTCAGGTATCTCCTATACTAATAGAGCCACATGCTCACCGGTTTGCCACATGCTGTAGGCCTATGGACTAAACAAGAAACCACCAAAAATTTTAATCAGTCATCGTTCTCACAACACTGAGGACCAGTCATTCGAAATGACTTCTCCATGCATTTTATGCATTGGTAAAAGCACTATGATGAAAAGTGTGATATGTTTCAGGTATCTCCTATACTAATAGAGCCACATGCTCACCGATTTGCCACATGCTGTAGGCCTATGGACTGAACAAGAAACCACCAAAAATTTTAACCAGTCATCGTTCTCACAACACTGAGGACCAGTCATTCGAAATGACTTCTCCATGCATTTTATGCATTGGTAAAAGCACTATGATGAAAAGTGTGATATCTTTTCAGGTATCTCCTATACTAATAGAGCCACATGCTCACCGGTTTGCCACATGCTGTAGGCCTATGGACTGAACAAGAAACCACCAAAAATTTTAACCAGTCATCGTTCTCACAACACTGAGGACCAGTCATTCGAAATGACTTCTCCATGCATTTTATGCATTGGTAAAAGCACTATGATGAAAAGTGTGATATGTTTTCAGGTATCTCCTATACTAATAGAGCCACATGCTCACCGGTTTGCCACATGCTGTAGGCCTATGGACTGAACAAGAAACCACCAAAAATTTTAACCAGTCATCGTTCTCACAACACTGAGGACCAGTCATTCGAAATGACTTCTCCATGCATTTTATGCATTGGTAATAGCACTATGATGAAAAGTGTGATATGTTTTCAGGTATCTCCAATACTAATAGAGCCACATGCTCACCGGTTTGCCACATGCTGTAGGCCTATGGACTGAACAAGAAACCACCAAAAATTTTAACCAGTCATCGTTCTCACAACACTGAGGACCAGTCATTCGAAATGACTTCTCCATGCATTTTATGCATTGGTAAAAGCACTATGATGAAAAGTGTGATATGTTTTCAGGTATCTCCTATACTAATAGAGCCACATGCTCACCGGTTTGCCACATGCTGTAGGCCTATGGACTGAACAAGAAACCACCAAAAATTTTAACCAGTCATGGTTCTCAAACACTGAGGACCAGTCATTCGAAATGACTTCTCCATGCATTTTATGCATTGGTAAAAGCACTATGATGAAAAGTGTGATATGTTTTCAGGTATCTCCTATACTAACAGAGCCACATGCTCACCGGTTTGCCACATGCTGTAGGCCTATGGACTGAACAAGAAACCACCAAAAATTTTAATCAGTCATCGTTCTCACAACACTGAGGACCAGTCATTCGAAATGACTTCTCCATGCATTTTATACATTGGTAAAAGCACTATGATAAAAAGTGTGATATGTTTTCAGGTATCTCCTATACTAATAGAGCCACATGCTCACCGGTTTGCCACATGCTGTAGGCCTATGGACTGAACAAGAAACCACCAAAAATTTTAACCAGTCATCGTTCTCACAACACTGAGGACCAGTCATTCGAAATGACTTCTCCATGCATTTTATGCATTGGTAAAAGCACTATGATGAAAAGTGTGATATGTTTTCAGGTATCTCCTATACTAATAGAGCCACATGCTCACCGGTTTGCCACATGCTGTAGGCCTATGGACTGAACAAGAAACCACCAAAAATTTTAACCAGTCATCGTTCTCACAACACTGAGGACCAGTCATTCGAAATGACTTCTCCATGCATTTTATGCATTGGTAAAAGCACTATGATGAAAAGTGTGATATGTTTTCAGGTATCTCCTATACTAATAGAGCCACATGCTCACCGGTTTGCCACATGCTGTAGGCCTATGGACTGAAGAAGAAACCACCAAAAATTTTAACCAGTCATCGTTCTCACAACACTGAGGACCAGTCATTCGAAATGACTTCTCCATGCATTTTATGCATTGGTAAACGCACTATGATGAAAAGTGTGATATGTTTTCAGGTATCTCCTATACTAATAGAGCCACATGCTCACCGGTTTGCCACATGCTGTAGGCCTATGGAATGAACAAGAAACCACCAAAAATTTTAACCAGTCATCGTTCTCACAACACTGAGGACCAGTCATTCGAAATGACTTCTCCATGCATTTTATGCATTGGTAAAAGCACTATGATGAAAAGTGTGATATGTTTTCAGGTATCTCCTATACTAATAGAGCCACATGCTCACCGGATTGCCACATGCTGTAGGCCTATGGACTGAACAAGAAACCACCAAAAATTTTAACCAGTCATCGTTCTCACAACACTGAGGACCAGTCATTCGAAATGACTTCTCCATGCATTTTATGCATTGGTAAAAGCACTATGATGAAAAGTGTGATATGTTTTCAGGTATCTCCTATACTAATAGAGCCACATGCTCACCGGTTTGCCACATGCTGTAGGCCTATGGACTGAACAAGAAACCACCAAAAATTTTAACCAGTCATCGTTCTCACAACACTGAGGACCAGTCATTCGAAATGACTTCTCCATGCATTTTATGCATTGGTAAAAGCACTATGATGAAAAGTGTGATATGTTTTCAGGTATCTCCTATACTAATAGAGCCACATGCTCACCGGTTTGCCACATGCTGTAGGCCTATGGACTGAACAAGAAACCACCAAAAATTTTAACCAGTCATCGTTCTCACAACACTGAGGACCAGTCATTCGAAATGACTTCTCCATGCATTTTATGCATTGGTAAACGCACTATGATGAAAAGTGTGATATGTTTTCAGGTATCTCCTATACTAATAGAGCCACATGCTCACCGGTTTGCCACATGCTGTAGGCCTATGGACTGAACAAGAAACCACCAAAAATTTTAACCAGTCATCGTTCTCACAACACTGAGGACCAGTCATTCGAAATGACTTCTCCATGCATTTTATGCATTGGTAAAAGCACTATGATGAAAAGTGTGATATGTTTTCAGGTATCTCCTATACTAATAGAGCCACATGCTCACCGGTTTGCCACATGCTGTAGGCCTATGGACTGAACAAGAAACCACCAAAAATTTTAACCAGTCATCGTTCTCACAACACTGAGGACCAGTCATTCGAAATGACTTCTCCATGCATTTTATGCATTGGTAAAAGCACTATGATGAAAAGTGTGATATGTTTTCAGGTATCTCCTATACTAATAGAGCCACATGCTCACCGGTTTGCCACATGCTGTAGGCCTATGGACTGAACAAGAAACCACCAAAAATTTTAACCAGTCATCGTTCTCACAACACTGAGGACCAGTCATTCGAAATGACTTCTCCATGCATTTTATGCATTGGTAAACGCACTATGATGAAAAGTGTGATATGTTTTCAGGTATCTCCTATACTAATAGAGCCACATGCTCACCGGTTTGCCACATGCTGTAGGCCTATGGACTGAACAAGAAACCACCAAAAATTTTAACCAGTCATCGTTCTCACAACACTGAGGACCAGTCATTCGAAATGACTTCTCCATGCATTTTATGCATTGGTAAAAGCACTATGATGAAAAGTGTGATATGTTTTCAGGTATCTCCTATACTAATAGAGCCACATGCTCACCGGTTTGCCACATGCTGTAGGCCTATGGACTGAACAAGAAACCACCAAAAATTTTAACCAGTCATCGTTCTCACAACACTGAGGACCAGTCATTCGAAATGACTTCTCCATGCATTTTATGCATTGGTAAAAGCACTATGATGAAAAGTGTGATATGTTTTCAGGTATCTCCTATACTAATAGAGCCACATGCTCACCGGTTTGCCACATGCTGTAGGCCTATGGACTGAACAAAAAACCACCAAAAATTTTAACCAGTCATCGTTCTCACAACACTGAGGACCAGTCATTCGAAATGACTTCTCCATGCATTTTATGCATTGGTAAACGCACTATGATGAAAAGTGTGATATGTTTTCAGGTATCTCCTATACTAATAGAGCCACATGCTCACCGGTTTGCCACATGCTGTAGGCCTATGGACTGAACAAGAAACCACCAAAAATTTTAACCAGTCATCGTTCTCACAACACTGAGGACCAGTCATTCGAAATGACTTCTCCATGCATTTTATGCATTGGTAAAAGCACTATGATGAAAAGTGTGATATGTTTTCAGGTATCTCCTATACTAATAGAGCCACATGCTCACCGGTTTGCCACATGCTGTAGGCCTATGGACTGAACAAGAAACCACCAAAAATTTTAACCAGTCATCGTTCTCACAACACTGAGGACCAGTCATTCGAAATGACTTCTCCATGCATTTTATGCATTGGTAAAAGCACTATGATGAAAAGTGTGATATGTTTTCAGGTATCTTCTATACTAATAGAGCCACATGCTCACCGGTTTGCCACATGCTGTAGGCCTATGGACTGAACAAGAAACCACCAAAAATTTTAATCAGTCATCGTTCTCACAACACTGAGGACCAGTCATTCGACATGACTTCTCCATGCATTTTATGCATTGGTAAAAGCACTATGATGAAAAGTGTGATATGTTTTCAGGTATCTCCTATATTAATAGAGCCACATGCTCACCGGTTTGCCACATGCTGTAGACCTATGGACTGAACAAGAAACCACCAAAAATTTTAACCAGTCATCGTTCTCACAACACTGAGGACCAGTCATTCGAAATGACTTCTCCATGCATTTTATGCATTGGTAAAAGCACTATGATGAAAAGTGTGATATGTTTTCAGGTATCTCCTATACTAATAGAGCCACATGCTCACCGGTTTGCCACATGCTGTAGGCCTATGGACTGAACAAGAAACCACCAAAAATTTTAACCAGTCATCGTTCTCACAACACTGAGGACCAGTCATTCGAAATGACTTCTCCATGCATTTTATGCATTGGTAAAAGCACTATGATGAAAAGTGTGTTATGTTTTCAGGTATCTCCTATACTAATAGAGCCACATGCTCACCGGTTTGCCACATGCTGTAGGCCTATGGACTGAACAAGAAACCACCAAAAATTTTAACCAGTCATCGTTCTCACAACACTGAGGACCAGTCATTCGAAATGACTTCTCCATGCATTTTATGCATTGGTAAACGCACTATGATGAAAAGTGTGATATGTTTTCAGGTATCTCCTATACTAATAGAGCCACATGCTCACCGGTTTGCCACATGCTGTAGGCCTATGGACTGAACAAGAAACCACCAAAAATTTTAACCAGTCATCGTTCTCACAACACTGAGGACCAGTCATTCGAAATGACTTCTCCATGCATTTTATGCATTGGTAAAAGCACTATGATGAAAAGTGTGATATGTTTTCAGGTATCTCCTATACTAATAGAGCCACATGCTCACCGGTTTGCCACATGCTGTAGGCCTATGGACTGAACAAGAAACCACCAAAAATTTTAACCAGTCATCGTTCTCACAACACTGAGGACCAGTCATTCGAAATGACTTCTCCATGCATTTTATGCATTGGTAAAAGCACTATGATGAAAAGTGTGATATGTTTTCAGGTATCTCCTATACTAATAGAGCCACATGCTCACCGGTTTGCCACATGCTGTAGGCCTATGGACTGAACAAAAAACCACCAAAAATTTTAACCAGTCATCGTTCTCACAACACTGAGGACCAGTCATTCGAAATGACTTCTCCATGCATTTTATGCATTGGTAAACGCACTATGATGAAAAGTGTGATATGTTTTCAGGTATCTCCTATACTAATAGAGCCACATGCTCACCGGTTTGCCACATGCTGTAGGCCTATGGACTGAACAAGAAACCACCAAAATTTTTAACCAGTCATCGTTCTCACAACACTGAGGACCAGTCATTCGAAATGACTTCTCCATGCATTTTATGCATTGGTAAAAGCACTATGATGAAAAGTGTGATATGTTTTCAGGTATCTCCTATACTAATAGAGCCACATGCTCACCGGTTTGCCACATGCTGTAGGCCTATGGACTGAACAAGAAACCACCAAAAATTTTAACCAGTCATCGTTCTCACAACACTGAGGACCAGTCATTCGAAATGACTTCTCCATGCATTTTATGCATTGGTAAAAGCACTATGATGAAAAGTGTGATATGTTTTCAGGTATCTTCTATACTAATAGAGCCACATGCTCACCGGTTTGTCACATGCTGTAGGCCTATGGACTGAACAAGAAACCACCAAAAATTTTAACCAGTCATCGTTCTCACAACACTGAGGACCAGTCATTCGACATGACTTCTCCATGCATTTTATGCATTGGTAAAAGCACTATGATGAAAAGTGTGATATGTTTTCAGGTATCTCCTATATTAATAGAGCCACATGCTCACCGGTTTGCCACATGCTGTAGGCCTATGGACTGAACAAGAAACCACCAAAAATTTTAACCAGTCATCGTTCTCACAACACTGAGGACCAGTCATTCGAAATGACTTCTCCATGCATTTTATGCATTGGTAAAAGCACTATGATGAAAAGTGTGATATGTTTTCAGTTATCTCCTATACTAATAGAGCCACATGCTCACCAGTTTGCCACATGCTGTAGACCTATGGACTGAACAAGAAACCACCAAAAATTTTAACCAGTCATCGTTCTCACAACACTGAGGACCAGTCATTCGAAATGACTTCTCCATGCATTTTATGCATTGGTAAAAGCACTATGATGAAAAGTGTGATATGTTTTCAGGTATCTCCTATACTAATAGAGCCACATGCTCACAGGTTTGCCACATGCTGTAGGCCTATGGACTGAACAAGAAACCACCAAAAATTTTAACCAGTCATCGTTCTCACAACACTGAGGACCAGTCATTCGAAATGACTTCTCCATGCATTTTATGCATTGGTAAACGCACTATGATGAAAAGTGTGATATGTTTTCAGGTATCTCCTATACTAATAGAGCCACATGCTCACCGGTTTGCCACATGCTGTAGGCCTATGGAATGAACAAGAAACCACCAAAAATTTTAACCAGTCATCGTTCTCACAACACTGAGGACCAGTCATTCGAAATGACTTCTCCATGCATTTTATGCATTGGTAAAATCACTATGATGAAAAGTGTGATATGTTTTCAGGTATCTCCTATACTAATAGAGCCACATGCTCACCGGTTTGCCACATGCTGTAGGCCTATGGACTGAACAAGAAACCACCAAAAATTTTAATCAGTCATCGTTCTCACAACACTGAGGACCAGTCATTCGAAATGACTTCTCCATGCATTTTATGCATTGGTAAAAGCACTATGATGAAAAGTGTGATATGTTTTCAGGTATCTTCTATACTAATAGAGCCACATGCTCACCGGTTTGCCACATGCTGTAGGCCTATGGACTGAACAAGAAACCACCAAAAATTTTAACCAGTCATCGTTCTCACAACACTGAGGACCAGTCATTCGACATGACTTCTCCATGCATTTTATGCATTGGTAAAAGTACTATGATGAAAAGTGTGATATGTTTTCAGGTATCTCCTATACTAATAGAGCCACATGCTCACCGGTTTGCCACATGCTGTAGGCCTATTGACTGAACAAGAAACCACCAAAAATTTTAACCAGTCATCGTTCTCACAACACTGAGGACCAGTCATTCGAAATGACTTCTCCATGCATTTTATGCATTGGTAAAAGCACTATGATGAAAAGTGTGATATGTTTTCAGTTATCTCCTATACTAATAGAGCCACATGCTCACCGGTTTGCCACATGCTGTAGACCTATGGACTGAACAAGAAACCACCAAAAATTTTAACCAGTCATCGTTCTCACAACACTAAGGACCAGTCATTCGAAATGACTTCTCCATGCATTTTATGCATTGGTAAAAGCACTATGATGAAAAGTGTGATATGTTTTCAGGTATCTCCTATACTAATAGAGCCACATGCTCACCGGTTTGCCACATGCTGTAGGCCTATGGACTGAACAAGAAACCACCAAAAATTTTAACCAGTCATCGTTCTCACAACACTGAGGACCAGTCATTCGAAATGACTTCTCCATGCATTTTATGCATTGGTAAAAGCACTATGATGAAAAGTGTGATATGTTTTCAGGTATCTCCTATACTAATAGAGCCACATGCTCACCGGTTTGCCACATGCTGTAGGCCTATGGACTGAACAAGAAACCACCAAAAAATTTAACCAGTCATCGTTCTCACAACACTGAGGACCAGTCATTCGAAATGACTTCTCCATGCATTTTATGCATTGGTAAAAGCACTATGATGAAAAGTGTGATATGTTTTCAGGTATCTCCTATACTAATAGAGCCACATGCTCACCGGTTTGCCACATGCTGTAGGCCTATGGACTGAACTAGAAACCACCAAAAATTTTAACCAGTCATCGTTCTCACAACACTGAGGACCAGTCATTCGAAATGACTTCTCCATGCATTTTATGCATTGGTAAAAGCACTACGATGAAAAGTGTGATATGTTTTCAGGTATCTCCTATACTAATAGAGCCACATGCTCACCGGTTTGCCACATGCTGTAGGCCTATGGACTGAACAAGAAACCACCAAAAATTTTAACCAGTCATCGTTCTCACAACACTGAGGACCAGTCATTCGAAATGACTTCTCCATGCATTTTATGCATTGGTAATAGCACTATGATGAAAAGTGTGATATGTTTTCAGGTATCTCCTATACTAATAGAGCCACATGCTCACCGGTTTGCCACATGCTGTAGGCCTATGGACTGAACAATAAACCACCAAAAATTTTAACCAGTCATCGTTCTCACAACACTGAGGACCAGTCATTCGAAATGACTACTCCATGCATTTTATGCATTGGTAAAAGCACTATGATGAAAATTGTGATATGTTTTCAGGTATCTCCTATACTAATAGAGCCACATGCTCACCGGTTTGCCACATGCTGTAGGCCTATGGACTGAACAAATAACCACCAAAAATTTTAACCAGTCATCGTTCTCACAACACTGAGGACCAGTCATTCGAAATGACTTCTCCATGCATTTTAATACAGGAAAGAAATATATCTTGGTACCGTGTTAGCCAGTGGATAGAAAAATATTTAGAATTGAGAGTCCTCAGTGGTTGATACCTTTTAATGGCTAACTGAAAAGATGGTAACAAATTGCAAGCTTTCGAGACTACACAGGTCTCTTCATCAGGCAAAGACTAAAACAAATTCTGAATCACATATTTATGCACAACATAGTATAGGAAAAAAAAAAAAAAAAAAAAAAAACCATGGATAAGCCAGGTGACATGAAGCAGAATTACCATGGGTGATAAACAGTTACGTCCATAAATATTGGGCCAATTCTTAGATAAGGATTGTTTTATTGTCCTGTGATTAGGGTCTCTGTTTTAATGACCCTTCATGGTCTGAGGGGCAAGTTCCTTAGTTGATGTAAAAAGACATAAATCCATGTGACACATTCATTCCTGCATTAAGAGTGTCAAAGGTCGTCATCAGTTTATATTCCCAGACTCTCCTGTCTTTCTGCGATTTGAAGTTTCCTTTCAATACAAGTAATTTCATGTCCATAATGTTATGATTTGGGAGACAGAAATGTATTGCCACCGGTAGATCCATTCTTTTTTCTCTTATTGTATGGCGATGGGAGTTCATTCTTGTTCTAAGCTTCTGCCCTGTCTCCCCCACATACAGACCCCCAGTTGGACATTTAGTACATATAATTAGGTACACCACATTAGAAGTGACGCAGCTGAAAGTACCTGGGATCTTGTAGTTCTGATGTGAATTGGGGATCGTTATCTTGTCTGTGGTCATTATAAATGGACAGGTTTTACATTTTTTCTGGTTGCAAGGAAAGGTTCCTGCAGCTGTTGGAGAGGACAGGGAGCTCCTGACAATGATGCTTCTTAGATTTGGGGGCTGCCTAAAACACAGTAGTGGGGGGTCTGGAAAAATGGATTGTAATCGGGCATCTTTTTGCAGTAAAGGTTGTAATTTCCGTGCAGCTCCCCTTAGCACCTCCAGATTTGGGTTGTAGGTAACCACTAGAGGTACCCGGTTATTTTCTTCTTTAGTTTTGTAATGTAGCAGGTGATTCCTTGATATTCTGGTGGCTCTTGTGATCTGATTTTCAATTGTTCTTGGATGGTAGCCCTGATTCAAAAAGATCTTTCTGAGGCGACCAAGGTGCTCATCCCTATCCATGGGGTTGGAACATATACGATTGTATCTGATGGCTTGGCTGTAGACAATAGAGTTTTTTATGTGTTTTGGATGGAAACTGTCCCATTTAAGGTATGTTGGGCGGTCGATTGGCTTCTGATACAGGGATGTCTCTATTTCATTTTTCTGCAGCCTAATGATGGTGTCCAAAAAGTTAATTTCAGTGCAGGAGTAGTTGAGTGTCAAGTTGATGGTAGGATGAAATTGATTAAACTGTTCATGGAACGTCTTTAGCTGCGGCTCAGACTCCGTCCAGATGATTAAAATGTCATCAATGTAGCGGTAGTACGCCAGAGGCCTGATGGGGCATGAGGACAAAAAGTCGCTTTCAAGCTTGGCCATGAAAAGATTTGCATACTGTGGGGCCATTTTACTTCCCATTGCTGTGCCAGTCTCCTGTAGATAGATCTTCTTGTCAAACTCAAAGTAATTGTGGGTGAGGATGAATTTTATAAGTTTCACCACAGAATTTGCATCAGTCCCTGCGTTTTCCAGGAAGAATTTGCAGGCATTTAATCCATCCTGGTGTGGGATATTGGAGTACAAAGATTCCACATCCTTGGTGGCCAGGATGGTTCCTTCTGGTAGAGGACCTATTGCTGATAGTTTATTCAGTAGGTCAGTTGTGTCCTGAATGAAGCTGGGTGTATCTTTTACCAGGGGTTTAAGAATACCCTCTACCCATCCAGATACCTGCTCAGTAAGGGTGCCCACACACGAAATAATTGGTCTTCCTGGGTTTCCAGATTTGTGGATTTTGGGAAGCATGTAGAATGTCCCTGTTCTTGGACTTTCTGGTATCAGGTCATTGGTTCTTATGGATTCGTCGGGCAGACAAGATACCAACTTGTTTAGTTCCTTGTAATAATCCTGTGTAGGATCCGACTCCAATTTTTTGTAGTAGCGTGTGTCCATAAGTTGTCTGTTTGCTTCCTTCATATAGTCTGATGTGTTCATCATGACTATTGCACCTCCCTTGTCAGCAGGTTTGATGATGATTTCTTTGCTGGTTTTCAGAGACTGTATGGCCTTTCTCTCCTGGGCACTGATGTTGGATTCTTGTCTCCTGTTAGTATCTATGATGGTGGATTTTATCAAATATCTGAAGGAGTCTATATAGTTATCCAAATGAGGATTGCGTCCAGGTGGAGGTGTCCAGTCTGACCTCTTCTTTGTTGTTAGGATCCCTTTTCCTTCAGTCCAGGTGGGTTCTGAATCTTCTGCATCACTGAAATATTCCCTCAGACGCAGTCTCCTGAAAAAATGTTCCATATCACTGCAGAGTTCAGTTTTATCCAGGGCTTTAGTGGGACAAAATGAGAGTCCTCTGGAAAGCACGGCCAGCTCCACTTTGTTGGGTTTATGATCTGAGAGATTAATGACACAGTTATTTGTGCCTGGAATGGAGTGGTTGTCCAAGTTGTCAGGTTTTGGCTTTTTGTATCTGTTTGCATAGAGTCCTGAATTGAGGCGCAATCTGTGCAGTTTCTTTTCCTTGTTATGAATTAGATGGGTCCGTAGTTTGTTGTAATATAGTTGTAATTTTTGCTCTGCATCTTCTGTAAGTGTTTTCCTCAGAGTTTCAAATTGCCCTTGGACTTTACTCTTTATGCTGTAGCAGACATGCAAAAGATGATTCCTTAATCTCTCAGAAGTCCTGTGACACAGGTTCTGTGCATAATGGGTATTGTAGGTATGAAGAATTGGGTTTGTAATCCAGAGTCCTTTGGGAATTAGATTCTCCTTTTTGCATTTAGATAGGAAAAAAATGTCACTGTCCATTTGTGCACGTTTCTTCAGAAGTGGTTTTAGTTCCATAAAGATGCGGTACATTCTGGTATCCTCCATTTTGATACAGGAAAGAAATATATCTTGGTACCGTGTTAGCCAGTGGATAGAAAAATATTTAGAATTGAGAGTCCTCAGTGGTTGATACCTTTTAATGGCTAACTGAAAAGATGGTAACAAATTGCAAGCTTTCGAGACTACACAGGTCTCTTCATCAGGCAAAGACTAAAACAAATTCTGAAGAATCACATATTTATGCACAACATAGTATAGGAAAAAAAAAAAAAAAAAAAAAAAACCATGGATAAGCCAGGTGACATGAAGCAGAATTACCATGGGTGATAAACAGTTACGTCCATAAATATTGGGCCAATTCTTAGATAAGGATTGTTTTATTGTCCTGTGATTAGGGTCTCTGTTTTAATGACCCTTCATGGTCTGAGGGGCAAGTTCCTTAGTTGATGTAAAAAGACATAAATCCATGTGACACATTCATTCCTGCATTAAGAGTGTCAAAGGTCGTCATCAGTTTATATTCCCAGACTCTCCTGTCTTTCTGCGATTTGAAGTTTCCTTTCAATACAAGTAATTTCATGTCCATAATGTTATGATTTGGGAGACAGAAATGTATTGCCACCGGTAGATCCATTCTTTTTTCTCTTATTGTATGGCGATGGGAGTTCATTCTTGTTCTAAGCTTCTGCCCTGTCTCCCCCACATACAGACCCCCAGTTGGACATTTAGTACATATAATTAGGTACACCACATTAGAAGTGACGCAGCTGAAAGTACCTGGGATCTTGTAGTTCTGATGTGAATTGGGGATCGTTATCTTGTCTGTGGTCATTATAAATGGACAGGTTTTACATTTTTTCTGGTTGCAAGGAAAGGTTCCTGCAGCTGTTGGAGAGGACAGGGAGCTCCTGACAATGATGCTTCTTAGATTTGGGGGCTGCCTAAAACACAGTAGTGGGGGGTCTGGAAAAATGGATTGTAATCGGGCATCTTTTTGCAGTAAAGGTTGTAATTTCCGTGCAGCTCCCCTTAGCACCTCCAGATTTGGGTTGTAGGTAACCACTAGAGGTACCCGGTTATTTTCTTCTTTAGTTTTGTAATGTAGCAGGTGATTCCTTGATATTCTGGTGGCTCTTGTGATCTGATTTTCAATTGTTCTTGGATGGTAGCCCTGATTCAAAAAGATCTTTCTGAGGCGACCAAGGTGCTCATCCCTATCCATGGGGTTGGAACATATACGATTGTATCTGATGGCTTGGCTGTAGACAATAGAGTTTTTTATGTGTTTTGGTTGGAAACTGTCCCATTTAAGGTATGTTGGGCGGTCGATTGGCTTCTGATACAGGGATGTCTCTATTTCATTTTTCTGCAGCCTAATGATGGTGTCCAAAAAGTTAATTTCAGTGCAGGAGTAGTTGAGTGTCAAGTTGATGGTAGGATGAAATTGATTAAACTGTTCATGGAACGTCTTTAGCTGCGGCTCAGACTCCGTCCAGATGATTAAAATGTCATCAATGTAGCGGTAGTACGCCAGAGGCCTGATGGGGCATGAGGACAAAAAGTCGCTTTCAAGCTTGGCCATGAAAAGATTTGCATACTGTGGGGCCATTTTACTTCCCATTGCTGTGCCAGTCTCCTGTAGATAGATCTTCTTGTCAAACTCAAAGTAATTGTGGGTGAGGATGAATTTTATAAGTTTCACCACAGAATTTGCATCAGTCCCTGCGTTTTCCAGGAAGAATTTGCAGGCATTTAATCCATCCTGGTGTGGGATATTGGAGTACAAAGATTCCACATCCTTGGTGGCCAGGATGGTTCCTTCTGGTAGAGGACCTATTGCTGATAGTTTATTCAGTAGGTCAGTTGTGTCCTGAATGAAGCTGGGTGTATCTTTTACCAGGGGTTTAAGAATACCCTCTACCCATCCAGATACCTGCTCAGTAAGGGTGCCCACACACGAAATAATTGGTCTTCCTGGGTTTCCAGATTTGTGGATTTTGGGAAGCATGTAGAATGTCCCTGTTCTTGGACTTTCTGGTATCAGGTCATTGGTTCTTATGGATTCGTCGGGCAGACAAGATACCAACTTGTTTAGTTCCTTGTAATAATCCTGTGTAGGATCCGACTCCAATTTTTTGTAGTAGCGTGTGTCCATAAGTTGTCTGTTTGCTTCCTTCATATAGTCTGATGTGTTCATCATGACTATTGCACCTCCCTTGTCAGCAGGTTTGATGATGATTTCTTTGCTGGTTTTCAGAGACTGTATGGCCTTTCTCTCCTGGGCACTGATGTTGGATTCTTGTCTCCTGTTAGTATCTATGATGGTGGATTTTATCAAATATCTGAAGGAGTCTATATAGTTATCCAAATGAGGATTGCGTCCAGGTGGAGGTGTCCAGTCTGACCTCTTCTTTGTTGTTAGGATCCCTTTTCCTTCAGTCCAGGTGGGTTCTGAATCTTCTGCATCACTGAAATATTCCCTCAGACGCAGTCTCCTGAAAAAATGTTCCATATCACTGCAGAGTTCAGTTTTATCCAGGGCTTTAGTGGGACAAAATGAGAGTCCTCTGGAAAGCACGGCCAGCTCCACTTTGTTGGGTTTATGATCTGAGAGATTAATGACACAGTTATTTGTGCCTGGAATGGAGTGGTTGTCCAAGTTGTCAGGTTTTGGCTTTTTGTATCTGTTTGCATAGAGTCCTGAATTGAGGCGCAATCTGTGCAGTTTCTTTTCCTTGTTATGAATTAGATGGGTCCGTAGTTTGTTGTAATATAGTTGTAATTTTTGCTCTGCATCTTCTGTAAGTGTTTTCCTCAGAGTTTCAAATTGCCCTTGGACTTTACTCTTTATGCTGTAGCAGACATGCAAAAGATGATTCCTTAATCTCTCAGAAGTCCTGTGACACAGGTTCTGTGCATAATGGGTATTGTAGGTATGAAGAATTGGGTTTGTAATCCAGAGTCCTTTGGGAATTAGATTCTCCTTTTTGCATTTAGATAGGAAAAAAATGTCACTGTCCATTTGTGCACGTTTCTTCAGAAGTGGTTTTAGTTCCATAAAGATGCGGTACATTCTGGTATCCTCCATTTTGATACAGGAAAGAAATATATCTTGGTACCGTGTTAGCCAGTGGATAGAAAAATATTTAGAATTGAGAGTCCTCAGTGGTTGATACCTTTTAATGGCTAACTGAAAAGATGGTAACAAATTGCAAGCTTTCGAGACTACACAGGTCTCTTCATCAGGCAAAGACTAAAACAAATTCTGAAGAATCACATATTTATGCACAACATAGTATAGGAAAAAAAAAAAAAAAAAACCATGGATAAGCCAGGTGACATGAAGCAGAATTACCATGGGTGATAAACAGTTACGTCCATAAATATTGGGCCAATTCTTAGATAAGGATTGTTTTATTGTCCTGTGATTAGGGTCTCTGTTTTAATGACCCTTCATGGTCTGAGGGGCAAGTTCCTTAGTTGATGTAAAAAGACATAAATCCATGTGACACATTCATTCCTGCATTAAGAGTGTCAAAGGTCGTCATCAGTTTATATTCCCAGACTCTCCTGTCTTTCTGCGATTTGAAGTTTCCTTTCAATACAAGTAATTTCATGTCCATAATGTTATGATTTGGGAGACAGAAATGTATTGCCACCGGTAGATCCATTCTTTTTTCTCTTATTGTATGGCGATGGGAGTTCATTCTTGTTCTAAGCTTCTGCCCTGTCTCCCCCACATACAGACCCCCAGTTGGACATTTAGTACATATAATTAGGTACACCACATTAGAAGTGACGCAGCTGAAAGTACCTGGGATCTTGTAGTTCTGATGTGAATTGGGGATCGTTATCTTGTCTGTGGTCATTATAAATGGACAGGTTTTACATTTTTTCTGGTTGCAAGGAAAGGTTCCTGCAGCTGTTGGAGAGGACAGGGAGCTCCTGACAATGATGCTTCTTAGATTTGGGGGCTGCCTAAAACACAGTAGTGGGGGGTCTGGAAAAATGGATTGTAATCGGGCATCTTTTTGCAGTAAAGGTTGTAATTTCCGTGCAGCTCCCCTTAGCACCTCCAGATTTGGGTTGTAGGTAACCACTAGAGGTACCCGGTTATTTTCTTCTTTAGTTTTGTAATGTAGCAGGTGATTCCTTGATATTCTGGTGGCTCTTGTGATCTGATTTTCAATTGTTCTTGGATGGTAGCCCTGATTCAAAAAGATCTTTCTGAGGCGACCAAGGTGCTCATCCCTATCCATGGGGTTGGAACATATACGATTGTATCTGATGGCTTGGCTGTAGACAATAGAGTTTTTTATGTGTTTTGGATGGAAACTGTCCCATTTAAGGTATGTTGGGCGGTCGATTGGCTTCTGATACAGGGATGTCTCTATTTCATTTTTCTGCAGCCTAATGATGGTGTCCAAAAAGTTAATTTCAGTGCAGGAGTAGTTGAGTGTCAAGTTGATGGTAGGATGAAATTGATTAAACTGTTCATGGAACGTCTTTAGCTGCGGCTCAGACTCCGTCCAGATGATTAAAATGTCATCAATGTAGCGGTAGTACGCCAGAGGCCTGATGGGGCATGAGGACAAAAAGTCGCTTTCAAGCTTGGCCATGAAAAGATTTGCATACTGTGGGGCCATTTTACTTCCCATTGCTGTGCCAGTCTCCTGTAGATAGATCTTCTTGTCAAACTCAAAGTAATTGTGGGTGAGGATGAATTTTATAAGTTTCACCACAGAATTTGCATCAGTCCCTGCGTTTTCCAGGAAGAATTTGCAGGCATTTAATCCATCCTGGTGTGGGATATTGGAGTACAAAGATTCCACATCCATGGTGGCCAGGATGGTTCCTTCTGGTAGAGGACCTATTGCTGATAGTTTATTCAGTAGGTCAGTTGTGTCCATGCATTTTATGCATTGGTAAAAGCACTATGATGAAAAGTGTGATATGTTTTCAGGTATCTCCTATACTAATAGAGCCACATGCTCACCGGTTTGCCACATGCTGTAGGCCTATGGACTGAACTAGAAACCACCAAAAATTTTAACCAGTCATCGTTCTCACAACACTGAGGACCAGTCATTCGAAATGACTTCTCCATGCATTTTATGCATTGGTAAAAGCACTATGATGAAAAGTGTGATATGTTTTCAGGTATCTCCTATACTAATAGAGCCACATGCTCACCGGTTTGCCACATGCTGTAGGCCTATGGACTGAACAAGAAACCACCAAAAATTTTAATCAGTCATCGTTCTCACAACACTGAGGACCAGTCATTCGAAATGACTTCTCCATGCATTTTATGCATTGGTAAAAGCACTATGATGAAAAGTGTGATATGTTTTCAGGTATCTTCTATACTAATAGAGCCACATGCTCACCGGTTTGCCACATGCTGTAGGCCTATGGACTGAACAAGAAACCACCAAAAATTTTAACCAGTCATCGTTCTCACAACACTGAGGACCAGTCATTCGACATGACTTCTCCATGCATTTTATGCATTGGTAAAAGCACTATGATGAAAAGTGTGATATGTTTTCAGGTATCTCCTATACTAATAGAGCCACATGCTCACCGGTTTGCCACATGCTGTAGGCCTATGGACTGAACAAGAAACCACCAAAAATTTTAACCAGTCATCGTTCTCACAACACTGAGGACCAGTCATTCGAAATGACTTCTCCATGCATTTTATGCATTGGTAAAAGCACTATGATGAAAAGTGTGATATGTTTTCAGTTATCTCCTATACTAATAGAGCCACATGCTCACCGGTTTGCCACATGCTGTAGACCTATGGACTGAACAAGAAACCACCAAAAATTTTAACCAGTCATCGTTCTCACAACACTGAGGACCAGTCATTCAAAATGACTTCTCCATGCATTTTATGCATTGGTAAAAGCACTATGATGAAAAGTGTGATATGTTTTCAGGTATCTCCTATAGTAATAGAGCCACATGCTCACCAGTTTGCCACATGCTGTAGGCCTATGGACTGAACAAGAAACCACCAAAAATTTTAACCAGTCATCGTTCTCACAACACTGAGGACCAGTCATTCGAAATGACTTCTCCATGCATTTTATGCATTGGTAAAAGCACTATGATGAAAAGTGTGATATGTTTTCAGGTATCTCCTATACTAATAGAGCCACATGCTCACCGGTTTGCCACATGCTGTAGGCCTATGGACTGAACAAGAAACCACCAAAAATATTAATCAGTCATCGTTCTCACAACACTGAGGACCAGTCATTCGAAATGACTTCTCCATGCATTTTATGCATTGGTAAAAGCACTATGATGAAAAGTGTGATATGTTTTCAGGTATCTCCTATACTAATAGAGCCACATGCTCACCGGTTTGCCACATGCTGTAGGCCTATGGACTGAACAAGAAACCCCCAAAAATTTTAACCAGTCATCGTTCTCACAACACTGAGGACCAGTCATTCGAAATGACTTCTCCATGCATTTTATGCATTGGTAAAAGCACTATGATGAAAAGTGTGATATGTTTTCAGGTATCTCCTATACTAATAGAGCCACATGCTCACCGGTTTGCCACATGCTGTAGGCCTATGGACTGAACAAGAAACCACCAAAAATTTTAATCAGTCATCGTTCTCACAACACTGAGGACCAGTCATTCGAAATGACTTCTCCATGCATTTTATGCATTGGTAAAAGCACTATGATGAAAAGTGTGATATGTTTCAGGTATCTCCTATACTAATAGAGCCACATGCTCACCGGTTTGCCACATGCTGTAGGCCTATGGACTGAACAAGAAACCACCAAAAATTTTAACCAGTCATCGTTCTCACAACACTGAGGACCAGTCATTCGAAATGACTTCTCCATGCATTTTATGCATTGGTAAAAAGCACTATGATGAAAAGTGTGATATCTTTTCAGGTATCTCCTATACTAATAGAGCCACATGCTCACCGGTTTGCCACATGCTGTAGGCCTATGGACTGAACAAGAAACCACCAAAAATTTTAACCAGTCATCGTTCTCACAACACTGAGGACCAGTAATTCGAAATGACTTCTCCATGCATTTTATGCATTGGTAAAAGCACTATGATGAAAAGTGTGATATGTTTTCAGGTATCTCCTATACTAATAGAGCCACATGCTCACCGGTTTGCCACATGCTGTAGGCCTATGGACTGAACAAGAAACCACCAAAAATTTTAACCAGTCATCGTTCTCACAACACTGAGGACCAGTCATTCGAAATGACTTCTCCATGCATTTTATGCATTGGTAATAGCACTATGATGAAAAGTGTGATATGTTTTCAGGTATCTCCAATACTAATAGAGCCACATGCTCACCGGTTTGCCACATGCTGTAGGCCTATGGACTGAACAAGAAACCACCAAAAATTTTAACCAGTCATCGTTCTCACAACACTGAGGACCAGTCATTCGAAATGACTTCTCCATGCATTTTATGCATTGGTAAAAGCACTATGATGAAAAGTGTGATATGTTTTCAGGTATCTCCTATACTAATAGAGCCACATGCTCACCGGTTTGCCACATGCTGTAGACCTATGGACTGAACAAGAAACCACCAAAAATTTTAACCAGTCATGGTTCTCAAACACTGAGGACCAGTCATTCGAAATGACTTCTCCATGCATTTTATGCATTGGTAAAAGCACTATGATGAAAAGTGTGATATGTTTTCAGGTATCTCCTATACTAATAGAGCCACATGCTCACCGGTTTGCCACATGCTGTAGGCCTATGGACTGAACAAGAAACCACCAAAAATTTTAATCAGTCATCGTTCTCACAACACTGAGGACCAGTCATTCGAAATGACTTCTCCATGCATTTTATGCATTGGTAAAAGCACTATGATGAAAAGTGTGATATGTTTTCAGGTATCTCCTATACTAATAGAGCCACATGCTCACCGGTTTGCCACATGCTGTAGGCCTATGGACTGAACAAGAAACCACCAAAAATTTTAACCAGTCATCGTTCTCACAACACTGAGGACCAGTCATTCGAAATGACTTCTCCATGCATTTTATGCATTGGTAAATGCACTATGATGAAAAGTGTGATATGTTTTCAGGTATCTCCTATACTAATAGAGCCACATGCTCACCGGTTTGCCACATGCTGTAGGCCTATGGACTGAACAAGAAACCACCAAAAATTTTAACCAGTCATCGTTCTCACAACACTGAGGACCAGTCATTCGAAATGACTTCTCCATGCTTTTTATGCATTGGTAAAAGCACTATGATGAAAAGTGTGATATGTTTTCAGGTATCTCCTATACTAATAGAGCCACATGCTCACCGGTTTGCCACATGCTGTAGGCCTATTAACTGAACAAGAAACCACCAAAAATTTTAACCAGTCATCGTTCTCACAACACTGAGGACCAGTCATTCGAAATTACTTCTCCATGCATTTTATGCATTGGTAAAAGCACTATGATGAAAAGTCTGATATGTTTTCAGGTATCTCCTATACTAATAGAGCCACATGCTCACCGGTTTGCCACATGCTGTAGGCCTATGGACTGAACAAGAAACCACCAAAAATTTTAACCAGTCATCATTCTCACAACACTGAGGACCAGTCATTCGAAATGACTTCTCCATGCATTTTATGCATTGGTAAAAGCACTATGATGAAAAGTGTGATATGTTTTCAGGTATCTCCTATACTAATAGAGCCACATGCTCACCGGTTTGCCACATGCTGTAGGCCTATGGACTGAACAAGAAACCACCAAAAATTTTAACCAGTCATCGTTCTCAAACACTGAGGACCAGTCATTCGAAATGACTTCAACATGCATTTTATGCATTGGTAAAAGCACTATGATGAAAAGTGTGATATGTTTTCAGGTATCTCCTATACTAATAGAGCCACATGCTCACCGGTTTGCCACATGCTGTAGGCCTATGGACTGAACAAGAAACCACCAAAAATTTTAATCAGTCATCGTTCTCACAACACTGAGGACCAGTCATTCGAAATGACTTCTCCATGCATTTTATGCATTGGTAAAAGCACTATGATGAAAAGTGTGATATGTTTCAGGTATCTCCTATACTAATAGAGCCACATGCTCACCGGTTTGCCACATGCTGTAGGCCTATGGACTGAACAAGAAACCACCAAAAATTTTAACCAGTCATCGTTCTCACAACACTGAGGACCAGTCATTCGAAATGACTTCTCCATGCATTTTATGCATTGGTAAAAAGCACTATGATGAAAAGTGTGATATCTTTTCAGGTATCTCCTATACTAATAGAGCCACATGCTCACCGGTTTGCCACATGCTGTAGGCCTATGGACTGAACAAGAAACCACCAAAAATTTTAACCAGTCATCGTTCTCACAACACTGAGGACCAGTAATTCGAAATGACTTCTCCATGCATTTTATGCATTGGTAAAAGCACTATGATGAAAAGTGTGATATGTTTTCAGGTATCTCCTATACTAATAGAGCCACATGCTCACCGGTTTGCCACATGCTGTAGGCCTATGGACTGAACAAGAAACCACCAAAAATTTTAACCAGTCATCGTTCTCACAACACTGAGGACCAGTCATTCGAAATGACTTCTCCATGCATTTTATGCATTGGTAATAGCACTATGATGAAAAGTGTGATATGTTTTCAGGTATCTCCAATACTAATAGAGCCACATGCTCACCGGTTTGCCACATGCTGTAGGCCTATGGACTGAACAAGAAACCACCAAAAATTTTAACCAGTCATCGTTCTCACAACACTGAGGACCAGTCATTCGAAATGACTTCTCCATGCATTTTATGCATTGGTAAAAGCACTATGATGAAAAGTGTGATATGTTTTCAGGTATCTCCTATACTAATAGAGCCCATGCTCACCGGTTTGCCACATGCTGTAGGCCTATGGACTGAACAAGAAACCACCAAAAATTTTAACCAGTCATGGTTCTCAAACACTGAGGACCAGTCATTCGAAATGACTTCTCCATGCATTTTATGCATTGGTAAAAGCACTATGATGAAAAGTGTGATATGTTTTCAGGTATCTCATATACTAATAGAGCCACATGCTCACCGGTTTGCCACATGCTGTAGGCCTATGGACTGAACAAGAAACCACCAAAAATTTTAATCAGTCATCGTTCTCACAACACTGAGGACCAGTCATTCGAAATGACTTCTCCATGCATTTTATGCATTGGTAAAAGCACTATGATGAAAAGTGTGATATGTTTTCAGGTATCTCCTATACTAATAGAGCCACATGCTCACCGGTTTGCCACATGCTGTAGGCCTATGGACTGAACAAGAAACCACCAAAAATTTTAACCAGTCATCGTTCTCACAACACTGAGGACCAGTCATTCGAAATGACTTCTCCATGCATTTTATGCATTGGTAAAAGCACTATGATGAAAAGTGTGATATGTTTTCAGGTATCTCCTATACTAATAGAGCCACATGCTCACCGGTTTGCCACATGCTGTAGGCCTATGGACTGAACAAGAAACCACCAAAAATTTTAACCAGTCATCGTTCTCACAACACTGAGGACCAGTCATTCGAAATGACTTCTCCATGCATTTTATGCATTGGTAAACGCACTATGATGAAAAGTGTGATATGTTTTCAGGTATCTCCTATACTAATAGAGCCACATGCTCACCGGTTTGCCACATGCTGTAGGCCTATGGAATGAACAAGAAACCACCAAAAATTTTAACCAGTCATCGTTCTCACAACACTGAGGACCAGTCATTCGAAATGACTTCTCCATGCATTTTATGCATTGGTAAAATCACTATGATGAAAAGTGTGATATGTTTTCAGGTATCTCCTATACTAATAGAGCCACATGCTCACCGGTTTGCCACATGCTGTAGGCCTATGGACTGAACAAGAAACCACCAAAAATTTTAACCAGTCATCGTTCTCACAACACTGAGGACCAGTCATTCGAAATGACTTCTCCATGCATTTTATGCATTGGTAAAAGCACTATGATGAAAAGTGTGATATGTTTTCAGGTATCTTCTATACTAATAGAGCCACATGCTCACCGGTTTGCCACATGCTGTAGGCCTATGGACTGAACAAGAAACCACCAAAAATTTTAACCAGTCATCGTTCTCACAACACTGAGGACCAGTCATTCGACATGACTTCTCCATGCATTTTATGCATTGGTAAAAGCACTATGATGAAAAGTGTGATATGTTTTCAGGTATCTCCTATACTAATAGAGCCACATGCTCACCGGTTTGCCACATGCTGTAGGCCTATGGACTGAACAAGAAACCACCAAAAATTTTAACCAGTCATCGTTCTCACAACACTGAGGACCAGTCATTCGAAATGACTTCTCCATGCATTTTATGCATTGGTAAAAGCACTATGATGAAAAGTG
Source organism: Ranitomeya imitator (assembly GCF_032444005.1). Taxonomy (NCBI): domain Eukaryota; kingdom Metazoa; phylum Chordata; class Amphibia; order Anura; family Dendrobatidae; genus Ranitomeya; species Ranitomeya imitator. The sequence continues at coordinate 207,739 of NW_027194866.1, forward strand.
TGATATGTTTTCAGTTATCTCCTATACTAATAGAGCCACATGCTCACCGGTTTGCCACATGCTGTAGACCTATGGACTGAACAAGAAACCATCAAAAATTTTAACCAGTCATCGTTCTCACAACACTGAGGACCAGTCATTCGAAATGACTTCTCCATGCATTTTATGCATTGGTAAAAGCACTATGATGAAAAGTGTGATATGTTTTCAGGTATCTCCTATACTAATAGAGCCACATGCTCACCGGTTTGCCACATGCTGTAGGCCTATGGACTGAACAAGAAACCACCAAAAATTTTAACCAGTCATCGTTCTCACAACACTGAGGACCAGTCATTCGAAATGACTTCTCCATGCATTTTATGCATTGGTAAACGCACTATGATGAAAAGTGTGATATGTTTTCAGGTATCTCCTATACTAATAGAGCCACATGCTCACCGGTTTGCCACATGCTATAGGCCTATGGACTGAACAAGAAACCACCAAAAATTTTAACCAGTCATCGTTCTCACAACACTGAGGACTAGTCATTCGAAATGACTTCTCCATGCATTTTATGCATTGGTAAAAGCACTATGATGAAAAGTGTGATATGTTTTCAGGTATCTCCTATACTAATAGAGCCACATGCTCACCGGTTTGCCACATGCTGTAGGCCTATGGACTGAACAAAAAACCACCAAAAATTTTAACCAGTCATCGTTCTCACAACACTGAGGACCAGTCATTCGAAATGACTTCTCCATGCATTTTATGCATTGGTAAACGCACTATGATGAAAAGTGTGATATGTTTTCAGGTATCTCCTATACTAATAGAGCCACATGCTCACCGGTTTGCCACATGCTGTAGGCCTATGGACTGAACAAGAAACCACCAAAAATTTTAACCAGTCATCGTTCTCACAACACTGAGGACCAGTCATTCGAAATGACTTCTCCATGCATTTTATGCATTGGTAAAAGCACTATGATGAAAAGTGTGATATGTTTTCAGGTATCTCCTATACTAATAGAGCCACATGCTCACCGGTTTGCCACATGCTGTAGGCCTATGGACTGAACAAGAAACCACCAAAAATTTTAACCAGTCATCGTTCTCACAACACTGAGGACCAGTCATTCGAAATGACTTCTCCATGCATTTTATGCATTGGTAAAAGCACTATGATGAAAAGTGTGATATGTTTTCAGGTATCTCCTATACTAATAGAGCCACATGCTCACCGGTTTGCCACATGCTGTAGGCCTATGGACTGAACAAGAAACCACCAAAAATTTTAATCAGTCATCGTTCTCACAACACTGAGGACCAGTCATTCGAAATGACTTCTCCATGCATTTTATGCATTGGTAAAAGCACTATGATGAAAACTGTGATATGTTTTCAGGTATCTCCTATACTAATAGAGCCACATGCTCACCGGTTTGCCACATGCTGTAGGCCTATGGACTGAACAAGAAACCACCAAAAATTTTAACCAGTCATCGTTCTCACAACACTGAGGACCAGTCATTCGAAATGACTTCTCCATGCATTTTATGCATTGGTAAAAGCACTATGATGAAAAGTGTGATATGTTTTCAGGTATCTCCTATACTAATAGAGCCACATGCTCACCGGTTTGCCACATGCTGTAGGCCTATGGACTGAACAAGAAACCACCAAAAATTTTAACCAGTCATCGTTCTCACAACACTGAGGACCAGTCATTCGAAATGACTTCTCCATGCATTTTATGCATTGGTAAAAGCACTATGATGAAAAGTGTGATATGTTTTCAGGTATCTCCTATACTAATAGAGCCACATGCTCACCGGTTTGCCACATGCTGTAGGCCTATGGACTGAACAAGAAACCACCAAAAATTTTAACCAGTCATCGTTCTCACAACACTGAGGACCAGTCATTCGAAATGACTTCTCCATGCATTTTATGCATTGGTAAAAGCACTATGATGAAAAGTGTGATATGTTTTCAGGTATCTCCTATACTAATAGAGCCACATGCTCACCGGTTTGCCACATGCTGTAGGCCTATGGAATGAACAAGAAACCACCAAAAATTTTAACCAGTCATCGTTCTCACAACACTGAGGACCAGTCATTCGAAATGACTTCTCCATGCATTTTATGCATTGGTAAAATCACTATGATGAAAAGTGTGATATGTTTTCAGGTATCTCCTATACTAATAGAGCCACATGCTCACCGGTTTGCCACATGCTGTAGGCCTATGGACTGAACAAGAAACCACCAAAAATTTTAACCTGTCATCGTTCTCACAACACTGAGGACCAGTCATTCGAAATGACTTCTCCATGCATTTTATGCATTGGTAAAAGCACTATGATGAAAAGTGTGATATGTTTTCAGGTATCTTCTATACTAATAGAGCCACATGCTCACCGGTTTGCCACATGCTGTAGGCCTATGGACTGAACAAGAAACCACCAAAAATTTTAACCAGTCATCGTTCTCACAACACTGAGGACCAGTCATTCGACATGACTTCTCCATGCATTTTATGCATTGGTAAAAGCACTATGATGAAAAGTGTGATATGTTTTCAGGTATCTCCTATATTAATAGAGCCACATGCTCACCGGTTTGCCACATGCTGTAGGCCTATGGACTGAACAAGAAACCACCAAAAATTTTAACCAGTCATCGTTCTCACAACACTGAGGACCAGTCATTCGAAATGACTTCTCCATGCATTTTATGCATTGGTAAAAGCACTATGATGAAAAGTGTGATATGTTTTCAGTTATCTCCTATACTAATAGAGCCACATACTCACCGGTTTGCCACATGCTGTAGACCTATGGACTGAACAAGAAACCACCAAAAATTTTAACCAGTCATCGTTCTCACAACACTGAGGACCAGTCATTCGAAATGACTTCTCCATGCATTTTATGCATTGGTAAAAGCACTATGATGAAAAGTGTGATATGTTTTCAGGTATCTCCTATACTAATAGAGCCACATGCTCACCGGTTTGCCACATGCTGTAGGCCTATGGACTGAACAAGAAACCACCAAAAATTTTAACCAGTCATCGTTCTCACAACACTGAGGACCAGTCATTCGAAATGACTTCTCCATGCATTTTATGCATTGGTAAAAGCACTATGATGAAAAGTGTGATATGTTTTCAGGTATCTCCTATACTAATAGAGCCACATGCTCACCGGTTTGCCACATGCTGTAGGCCTATGGACTGAACAAGAAACCACCAAAAATTTTAACCAGTCATGGTTCTCAAACACTGAGGACCAGTCATTCGAAATGACTTCTCCATGCATTTTATGCATTGGTAAAAGCACTATGATGAAAAGTGTGATATGTTTTCAGGTATCTCCTATACTAATAGAGCCACATGCTCACCGGTTTGCCACATGCTGTAGGCCTATGGACTGAACAAGAAACCACCAAAAATTTTAACCAGTCATCGTTCTCACAACACTGAGGACCAGTCATTCGAAATGACTTCTCCATGCATTTTATGCATTGGTAAACGCACTATGATGAAAAGTGTGATATGTTTTCAGGTATCTCCTATACTAATAGAGCCACATGCTCACCGGTTTGCCACATGCTGTAGGCCTATGGAATGAACAAGAAACCACCAAAAATTTTAACCAGTCATCGTTCTCACAACACTGAGGACCAGTCATTCGAAATGACTTCTCCATGCATTTTATGCATTGGTAAAATCACTATGATGAAAAGTGTGATATGTTTTCAGGTATCTCCTATACTAATAGAGCCACATGCTCACCGGTTTGCCACATGCTGTAGGCCTATGGACTGAACAAGAAACCACCAAAAATTTTAACCAGTCATCGTTCTCACAACACTGAGGACCAGTCATTCGAAATGACTTCTCCATGCATTTTATGCATTGGTAAAAGCACTATGATGAAAAGTGTGATATGTTTTCAGGTATCTTCTATACTAATAGAGCCACATGCTCACCGGTTTGCCACATGCTGTAGGCCTATGGACTGAACAAGAAACCACCAAAAATTTTAACCAGTCATCGTTCTCACAACACTGAGGACCAGTCATTCGACATGACTTCTCCATGCATTTTATGCATTGGTAAAAGCACTATGATGAAAAGTGTGATATGTTTTCAGGTATCTCCTATACTAATAGAGCCACATGCTCACCGGTTTGCCACATGCTGTAGGCCTATTGACTGAACAAGAAACCACCAAAAATTTTAACCAGTCATCGTTCTCACAACACTGAGGACCAGTCATTCGAAATGACTTCTCCATGCATTTTATGCATTGGTAAAAGCACTATGATGAAAAGTGTGATATGTTTTCAGGTATCTCCTATACTAATAGAGCCACATGCTCACCGGTTTGCAACATGCTGTAGGCCTATGGACTGAACAAGAAACCACCAAAAATTTTAACCAGTCATCGTTCTCACAACACTGAGGACCAGTCATTCGAAATGACTTCTCCATGCATTTTATGCATTGGTAAAAGCACTATGATGAAAAGTGTGATATGTTTTCAGGTATCTCCTATACTAATAGAGCCACATGCTCACCGGTTTGCCACATGCTGTAGGCCTATGGACTGAACAAGAAACCACCAAAAATTTTAACCAGTCATCGTTCTCACAACACTGAGGACCAGTCATTCGAAATGACTTCTCCATGCATTTTATGCATTGGTAAAAGCACTATGATGAAAAGTGTGATATGTTTTCAGGTATCTCCTATACTAATAGAGCCACATGCTCACCGGTTTGCCACATGCTGTAGGCCTATGGACTGAACAAGAAACCACCAAAAATTTTAACCAGTCATCGTTCTCACAACACTGAGGACCAGTCATTCGAAATGACTTCTCCATGCATTTTATGCATTGGTAAAAGCACTATGATGAAAAGTGTGATATGTTTTCAGGTATCTCCTATACTAATAGAGCCACATGCTCACCGGTTTGCCACATGCTGTAGGCCTATGGAATGAACAAGAAACCACCAAAAATTTTAACCAGTCATCGTTCTCACAACACTGAGGACCAGTCATTCGAAATGACTTCTCCATGCATTTTATGCATTGGTAAAATCACTATGATGAAAAGTGTGATATGTTTTCAGGTATCTCCTATACTAATAGAGCCACATGCTCACCGGTTTGCCACATGCTGTAGGCCTATGGACTGAACAAGAAACCACCAAAAATTTTAACCAGTCATCGTTCTCACAACACTGAGGACCAGTCATTCGAAATGACTTCTCCATGCATTTTATGCATTGGTAAAAGCACTATGATGAAAAGTGTGATATGTTTTCAGGTATCTTCTATACTAATAGAGCCACATGCTCACCGGTTTGCCACATGCTGTAGGCCTATGGACTGAACAAGAAACCACCAAAAATTTTAACCAGTCATCGTTCTCACAACACTGAGGACCAGTCATTCGACATGACTTCTCCATGCATTTTATGCATTGGTAAAAGCACTATGATGAAAAGTGTGATATGTTTTCAGGTATCTCCTATATTAATAGAGCCACATGCTCACCGGTTTGCCACATGCTGTAGGCCTATGGACTGAACAAGAAACCACCAAAAATTTTAACCAGTCATCGTTCTCACAACACTGAGGACCAGTCATTCGAAATGACTTCTCCATGCATTTTATGCATTGGTAAAAGCACTATGATGAAAAGTGTGATATGTTTTCAGTTATCTCCTATACTAATAGAGCCACATGCTCACCGGTTTGCCACATGCTGTAGACCTATGGACTGAACAAGAAACCACCAAAAATTTTAACCAGTCATCGTTCTCACAACACTGAGGACCAGTCATTCGAAATGACTTCTCCATGCATTTTATGCATTGGTAAAAGCACTATGATGAAAAGTGTGATATGTTTTCAGGTATCTCCTATACTAATAGAGCCACATGCTCACCGGTTTGCCACATGCTGTAGGCCTATGGACTGAACAAGAAACCACCAAAAATTTTAACCAGTCATCGTTCTCACAACACTGAGGACCAGTCATTCGAAATGACTTCTCCATGCATTTTATGCATTAGTAAAAGCACTATGATGAAAAGTGTGATATGTTTTCAGGTATCTCCTATACTAATAGAGCCACATGCTCACCGGTTTGCCACATGCTGTAGGCCTATGGACTGAACAAGAAACCACCAAAAATTTTAACCAGTCATGGTTCTCAAACACTGAGGACCAGTCATTCGAAATGACTTCTCCATGCATTTTATGCATTGGTAAAAGCACTATGATGAAAAGTGTGATATGTTTTCAGGTATCTCCTATACTAATAGAGCCACATGCTCACCGGTTTGCCACATGCTGTAGGCCTATGGACTGAACAAGAAACCACCAAAAATTTTAACCAGTCATCGTTCTCACAACACTGAGGACCAGTCATTCGAAATGACTTCTCCATGCATTTTATGCATTGGTAAACGCACTATGATGAAAAGTGTGATATGTTTTCAGGTAAATCCTATACTAATAGAGCCACATGCTCACCGGTTTGCCACATGCTGTAGGCCTATGGAATGAACAAGAAACCACCAAAAATTTTAACCAGTCATCGTTCTCACAACACTGAGGACCAGTCATTCGAAATGACTTCTCCATGCATTTTATGCATTGGTAAAATCACTATGATGAAAAGTGTGATATGTTTTCAGGTATCTCCTATACTAATAGAGCCACATGCTCACCGGTTTGCCACATGCTGTAGGCCTATGGACTGAACAAGAAACCACCAAAAATTTTAACCAGTCATGGTTCTCAAACACTCAGGACCAGTCATTCGAAATGACTTCTCCATGCATTTTATGCATTGGTAAAAGCACTATGATGAAAAGTGTGATATGTTTTCAGGTATCTCCTATACTAATAGAGCCACATGCTCACCGGTTTGCCACATGCTGTAGGCCTATGGACTGAACAAGAAACCACCAAAAATTTTAACCAGTCATCGTTCTCACAACACTGAGGACCAGTCATTCGAAATGACTTCTCCATGCATTTTATGCATTGGTAAACGCACTATGATGAAAAGTGTGATATGTTTTCAGGTATCTCCTATACTAATAGAGCCACATGCTCACCGGTTTGCCACATGCTGTAGGCCTATGGAATGAACAAGAAACCACCAAAAATTTTAACCAGTCATCGTTCTCACAACACTGAGGACCAGTCATTCGAAATGACTTCTCCATGCATTTTATGCATTGGTAAAATCACTATAATGAAAAGTGTGATATGTTTTCAGGTATCTCCTATACTAATAGAGCCACATGCTCACCGGTTTGCCACATGCTGTAGGCCTATGGACTGAACAAGAAACCACCAAAAATTTTAACCAGTCATCGTTCTCACAACACTGAGGACCAGTCATTCGAAATGACTTCTCCATGCATTTTATGCATTGGTAAAAGCACTATGATGAAAAGTGTGATATGTTTTCAGGTATCTTCTATACTAATAGAGCCACATGCTCACCGGTTTGCCACATGCTGTAGGCCTATGGACTGAACAAGAAACCACCAAAAATTTTAACCAGTCATCGTTCTCACAACACTGAGGACCAGTCATTCGACATGACTTCTCCATGCATTTTATGCATTGGTAAAAGCACTATGATGAAAAGTGTGATATGTTTTCAGGTATCTCCTATACTAATAGAGCCACATGCTCACCGGTTTGCCACATGCTGTAGGCCTATTGACTGAACAAGAAACCACCAAAAATTTTAACCAGTCATCGTTCTCACAACACTGAGGACCAGTCATTCGAAATGACTTCTCCATGCATTTTATGCATTGGTAAAAGCACTATGATGAAAAGTGTGATATGTTTTCAGTTATCTCCTATACTAATAGAGCCACATGCTCACCGGTTTGCCACATGCTGTAGACCTATGGACTGAACAAGAAACCACCAAAAATTTTAACCAGTCATCGTTCTCACAACACTAAGGACCAGTCATTCGAAATGACTTCTCCATGCATTTTATGCATTGGTAAAAGCACTATGATGAAAAGTGTGATATGTTTTCAGGTATCTCCTATACTAATAGAGCCACATGCTCACCGGTTTGCCACATGCTGTAGGCCTATGGACTGAACAAGAAACCACCAAAATTTTTAACCAGTCATCGTTCTCACAACACTGAGGACCAGTCATTCGAAATGACTTCTCCATGCATTTTATGCATTGGTAAAAGCACTATGATGAAAAGTGTGATATGTTTTCAGGTATCTCCTATACTAATAGAGCCACATGCTCACCGGTTTGCCACATGCTGTAGGCCTATGGACTGAACAAGAAACCACCAAAAATTTTAACCAGTCATCGTTCTCACAACACTGAGGACCAGTCATTCGAAATGACTTCTCCATGCATTTTATGCATTGGTAAAAGCACTATGATGAAAAGTGTGATATGTTTTCAGGTATCTCCTATACTAATAGAGCCACATGCTCACCGGTTTGCCACATGCTGTAGGCCTATGGACTGAACAAGAAACCACCAAAAAATTTAACCAGTCATCGTTCTCACAACACTGAGGACCAGTCATTCGAAATGACTTCTCCATGCATTTTATGCATTGGTAAAAGCACTATGATGAAAAGTGTGATATGTTTTCAGGTATCTCCTATACTAATAGAGCCACATGCTCACCGGTTTGCCACATGCTGTAGGCCTATGGACTGAACAAGAAACCACCAAAATTTTTAACCAGTCATCGTTCTCACAACACTGAGGACCAGTCATTCGAAATGACTTCTCCATGCATTTTATGCATTGGTAAAAGCACTATGATGAAAAGTGTGATATGTTTTCAGGTATCTCCTATACTAATAGAGCCACATGCTCACCGGTTTGCCACATGCTGTAGGCCTATGGACTGAACAAGAAACCACCAAAAATTTTAACCAGTCATCGTTCTCACAACACTGAGGACCAGTCATTCGAAATGACTTCTCCATGCATTTTATGCATTGGTAAAAGCACTATGATGAAAAGTGTGATATGTTTTCAGGTATCTCCTATACTAATAGAGCCACATGCTCACCGGTTTGCCACATGCTGTAGGCCTATGGACTGAACAAGAAACCACCAAAAAATTTAACCAGTCATCGTTCTCACAACACTGAGGACCAGTCATTCGAAATGACTTCTCCATGCATTTTATGCATTGGTAAAAGCACTATGATGAAAAGTGTGATATGTTTTCAGGTATCTCCTATACTAATAGAGCCACATGCTCACCGGTTTGCCACATGCTGTAGGCCTATGGACTGAACAAGAAACCACCAAAAATTTTAACCAGTCATCGTTCTCACAACACTGAGGACCAGTCATTCGAAATGACTTCTCCATGCATTTTATGCATTGGTAAAAGCACTATGATGAAAAGTGTGATATGTTTTCAGGTATCTCCTATACTAATAGAGCCACATGCTCACCGGTTTGCCACATGCTGTAGGCCTATGGACTGAACAAGAAACCACCAAAAATTTTAACCAGTCATCGTTCTCACAACACTGAGGACCAGTCATTCGAAATGACTTCTCCATGCATTTTATGCATTGGTAAACGCACTATGATGAAAAGTGTGATATGTTTTCAGGTATCTCCTATACTAATAGAGCCACATGCTCACCGGTTTGCCACATGCTGTAGGCCTATGGAATGAACAAGAAACCACCAAAAATTTTAACCAGTCATCGTTCTCACAACACTGAGGACCAGTCATTCGAAATGACTTCTCCATGCATTTTATGCATTGGTAAAATCACTATGATGAAAAGTGTGATATGTTTTCAGGTATCTCCTATACTAATAGAGCCACATGCTCACCGGTTTGCCACATGCTGTAGGCCTATGGACTGAACAAGAAACCACCAAAAATTTTAACCAGTCATCATTCTCACAACACTGAGGACCAGTCATTCGAAATGACTTCTCCATGCATTTTATGCATTGGTAAAAGCACTATGATGAAAAGTGTGATATGTTTTCAGGTATCTCCTATACTAATAGAGCCACATGCTCACCGGTTTGCCACATGCTGTAGGCCTATGGACTGAACAAGAATCCACCAAAAATTTTAACCAGTCATGGTTCTCAAACACTGAGGACCAGTCATTCGAAATGACTTCTCCATGCATTTTATGCATTGGTAAAAGCACTATGATGAAAAGTGTGATATGTTTTCAGGTATCTCCTATACTAATAGAGCCACATGCTCACCGGTTTGCCACATGCTGTAGGCCTATGGACTGAACAAGAAACCACCAAAAATTTTAACCAGTCATCGTTCTCACAACACTGAGGACCAGTCATTCGAAATGACTTCTCCATGCATTTTATGCATTGGTAAACGCACTATGATGAAAAGTGTGATATGTTTTCAGGTATCTCCTATACTAATAGAGCCACATGCTCACCGGTTTGCCACATGCTGTAGGTCTATGGAATGAACAAGAAACCACCAAAAATTTTAAACAGTCATCGTTCTCACAACACTGAGGACCAGTCATTCGAAATGACTTCTCCATGCATTTTATGCATTGGTAAAATCACTATGATGAAAAGTGTGATATGTTTTCAGGTATCTCCTATACTAATAGAGCCACATGCTCACCGGTTTGCCACATGCTGTAGGCCTATGGACTGAACAAGAAACCACCAAAAATTTTAACCAGTCATCGTTCTCACAACACTGAGGACCAGTCATTCGAAATGACTTCTCCATGCATTTTATGCATTGGTAAAAGCACTATGATGAAAAGTGTGATATGTTTTCAGGTATCTTCTATACTAATAGAGCCACATGCTCACCGGTTTGCCACATGCTGTAGGCCTATGGACTGAACAAGAAACCACCAAAAATTTTAACCAGTCATCGTTCTCACAACACTGAGGACCAGTCATTCGACATGACTTCTCCATGCATTTTATGCATTCGTAAAAGCACTATGATGAAAAGTGTGATATGTTTTCAGGTATCTCCTATACTAATAGAGCCACATGCTCACCGGTTTGCCACATGCTGTAGGCCTATTGACTGAACAAGAAACCACCAAAAATTTTAACCAGTCATCGTTCTCACAACACTGAGGACCAGTCATTCGAAATGACTTCTCCATGCATTTTATGCATTGGTAAAAGCACTATGATGAAAAGTGTGATATGTTTTCAGTTATCTCCTATACTAATAGAGCCACATGCTCACCGGTTTGCCACATGCTGTAGACCTATGGACTGAACAAGAAACCACCAAAAATTTTAACCAGTCATCGTTCTCACAACACTGAGGACCAGTCATTCGAAATGACTTCTCCATGCATTTTATGCATTGGTAAAAGCACTATGATGAAAAGTGTGATATGTTTTCAGGTATCTCCTATACTAATAGAGCCACATGCTCACCGGTTTGCCACATGCTGTAGGCCTATGGACTGAACAAGAAACCACCAAAAATTTTAACCAGTCATGGTTCTCAAACACTGAGGACCAGTCATTCGAAATGACTTCTCCATGCATTTTATGCATTGGTAAAAGCACTATGATGAAAAGTGTGATATGTTTTCAGGTATCTCCTATACTAATAGAGCCACATGCTCACCGGTTTGCCACATGCTGTAGGCCTATGGACTGAACAAGAAACCACCAAAAATTTTAACCAGTCATCGTTCTCACAACACTGAGGACCAGTCATTCGAAATGACTTCTCCATGCATTTTATGCATTGGTAAACGCACTATGATGAAAAGTGTGATATGTTTTCAGGTATCTCCTATACTAATAGAGCCACATGCTCACCGGTTTGCCACATGCTGTAGGCCTATGGAATGAACAAGAAACCACCAAAAATTTTAACCAGTCATCGTTCTCACAACACTGAGGACCAGTCATTCGAAATGACTTCTCCATGCATTTTATGCATTGGTAAAATCACTATGATGAAAAGTGTGATATGTTTTCAGGTATCTCCTATACTAATAGAGCCACATGCTCACCGGTTTGCCACATGCTGTAGGCCTATGGACTGAACAAGAAACCACCAAAAATTTTAACCAGTCATCGTTCTCACAACACTGAGGACCAGTCATTCGAAATGACTTCTCCATGCATTTTATGCATTGGTAAAAGCACTATGATGAAAAGTGTGATATGTTTTCAGGTATCTTCTATACTAATAGAGCCACATGCTCACCGGTTTGCCACATGCTGTAGGCCTATGGACTGAACAAGAAACCACCAAAAATTTTAACCAGTCATCGTTCTCACAACACTGAGGACCAGTCATTCGACATGACTTCTCCATGCATTTTATGCATTGGTAAAAGCACTATGATGAAAAGTGTGATATGTTTTCAGGTATCTCCTATACTAATAGAGCCACATGCTCACCGGTTTGCCACATGCTGTAGGCCTATTGACTGAACAAGAAACCACCAAAAATTTTAACCAGTCATCGTTCTCACAACACTGAGGACCAGTCATTCGAAATGACTTCTCCATGCATTTTATGCATTGGTAAAAGCACTATGATGAAAAGTGTGATATGTTTTCAGGTATCTCCTATACTAATAGAGCCACATGCTCACCGGTTTGCAACATGCTGTAGGCCTATGGACTGAACAAGAAACCACCAAAAATTTTAACCAGTCATCGTTCTCACAACACTGAGGACCAGTCATTCGAAATGACTTCTCCATGCATTTTATGCATTGGTAAAAGCACTATGATGAAAAGTGTGATATGTTTTCAGGTATCTCCTATACTAATAGAGCCACATGCTCACCGGTTTGCCACATGCTGTAGGCCTATGGACTGAACAAGAAACCACCAAAAATTTTAACCAGTCATCGTTCTCACAACACTGAGGACCAGTCATTCGAAATGACTTCTCCATGCATTTTATGCATTGGTAAAAGCACTATGATGAAAAGTGTGATATGTTTTCAGGTATCTCCTATACTAATAGAGCCACATGCTCACCGGTTTGCCACATGCTGTAGGCCTATGGACTGAACAAGAAACCACCAAAAATTTTAACCAGTCATCGTTCTCACAACACTGAGGACCAGTCATTCGAAATGACTTCTCCATGCATTTTATGCATTGGTAAAAGCACTATGATGAAAAGTGTGATATGTTTTCAGGTATCTCCTATACTAATAGAGCCACATGCTCACCGGTTTGCCACATGCTGTAGGCCTATGGAATGAACAAGAAACCACCAAAAATTTTAACCAGTCATCGTTCTCACAACACTGAGGACCAGTCATTCGAAATGACTTCTCCATGCATTTTATGCATTGGTAAAATCACTATGATGAAAAGTGTGATATGTTTTCAGGTATCTCCTATACTAATAGAGCCACATGCTCACCGGTTTGCCACATGCTGTAGGCCTATGGACTGAACAAGAAACCACCAAAAATTTTAACCAGTCATCGTTCTCACAACACTGAGGACCAGTCATTCGAAATGACTTCTCCATGCATTTTATGCATTGGTAAAAGCACTATGATGAAAAGTGTGATATGTTTTCAGGTATCTTCTATACTAATAGAGCCACATGCTCACCGGTTTGCCACATGCTGTAGGCCTATGGACTGAACAAGAAACCACCAAAAATTTTAACCAGTCATCGTTCTCACAACACTGAGGACCAGTCATTCGACATGACTTCTCCATGCATTTTATGCATTGGTAAAAGCACTATGATGAAAAGTGTGATATGTTTTCAGGTATCTCCTATATTAATAGAGCCACATGCTCACCGGTTTGCCACATGCTGTAGGCCTATGGACTGAACAAGAAACCACCAAAAATTTTAACCAGTCATCGTTCTCACAACACTGAGGACCAGTCATTCGAAATGACTTCTCCATGCATTTTATGCATTGGTAAAAGCACTATGATGAAAAGTGTGATATGTTTTCAGTTATCTCCTATACTAATAGAGCCACATGCTCACCGGTTTGCCACATGCTGTAGACCTATGGACTGAACAAGAAACCACCAAAAATTTTAACCAGTCATCGTTCTCACAACACTGAGGACCAGTCATTCGAAATGACTTCTCCATGCATTTTATGCATTGGTAAAAGCACTATGATGAAAAGTGTGATATGTTTTCAGGTATCTCCTATACTAATAGAGCCACATGCTCACCGGTTTGCCACATGCTGTAGGCCTATGGACTGAACAAGAAACCACCAAAAATTTTAACCAGTCATCGTTCTCACAACACTGAGGACCAGTCATTCGAAATGACTTCTCCATGCATTTTATGCATTAGTAAAAGCACTATGATGAAAAGTGTGATATGTTTTCAGGTATCTCCTATACTAATAGAGCCACATGCTCACCGGTTTGCCACATGCTGTAGGCCTATGGACTGAACAAGAAACCACCAAAAATTTTAACCAGTCATGGTTCTCAAACACTGAGGACCAGTCATTCGAAATGACTTCTCCATGCATTTTATGCATTGGTAAAAGCACTATGATGAAAAGTGTGATATGTTTTCAGGTATCTCCTATACTAATAGAGCCACATGCTCACCGGTTTGCCACATGCTGTAGGCCTATGGACTGAACAAGAAACCACCAAAAATTTTAACCAGTCATCGTTCTCACAACACTGAGGACCAGTCATTCGAAATGACTTCTCCATGCATTTTATGCATTGGTAAACGCACTATGATGAAAAGTGTGATATGTTTTCAGGTAAATCCTATACTAATAGAGCCACATGCTCACCGGTTTGCCACATGCTGTAGGCCTATGGAATGAACAAGAAACCACCAAAAATTTTAACCAGTCATCGTTCTCACAACACTGAGGACCAGTCATTCGAAATGACTTCTCCATGCATTTTATGCATTGGTAAAATCACTATGATGAAAAGTGTGATATGTTTTCAGGTATCTCCTATACTAATAGAGCCACATGCTCACCGGTTTGCCACATGCTGTAGGCCTATGGACTGAACAAGAAACCACCAAAAATTTTAACCAGTCATCGTTCTCACAACACTGAGGACCAGTCATTCGAAATGACTTCTCCATGCATTTTATGCATTGGTAAAAGCACTATGATGAAAAGTGTGATATGTTTTCAGGTATCTCCTATACTAATAGAGCCACATGCTCACCGGTTTGCCACATGCTGTAGGCCTATGGACTGAACAAGAAACCACCAAAAATTTTAACCAGTCATGGTTCTCAAACACTCAGGACCAGTCATTCGAAATGACTTCTCCATGCATTTTATGCATTGGTAAAAGCACTATGATGAAAAGTGTGATATGTTTTCAGGTATCTCCTATACTAATAGAGCCACATGCTCACCGGTTTGCCACATGCTGTAGGCCTATGGACTGAACAAGAAACCACCAAAAATTTTAACCAGTCATCGTTCTCACAACACTGAGGACCAGTCATTCGAAATGACTTCTCCATGCATTTTATGCATTGGTAAACGCACTATGATGAAAAGTGTGATATGTTTTCAGGTATCTCCTATACTAATAGAGCCACATGCTCACCGGTTTGCCACATGCTGTAGGCCTATGGAATGAACAAGAAACCACCAAAAATTTTACCAGTCATCGTTCTCACAACACTGAGGACCAGTCATTCGAAATGACTTCTCCATGCATTTTATGCATTGGTAAAATCACTATAATGAAAAGTGTGATATGTTTTCAGGTATCTCCTATACTAATAGAGCCACATGCTCACCGGTTTGCCACATGCTGTAGGCCTATGGACTGAACAAGAAACCACCAAAAATTTTAACCAGTCATCGTTCTCACAACACTGAGGACCAGTCATTCGAAATGACTTCTCCATGCATTTTATGCATTGGTAAAAGCACTATGATGAAAAGTGTGATATGTTTTCAGGTATCTTCTATACTAATAGAGCCACATGCTCACCGGTTTGCCACATGCTGTAGGCCTATGGACTGAACAAGAAACCACCAAAAATTTTAACCAGTCATCGTTCTCACAACACTGAGGACCAGTCATTCGACATGACTTCTCCATGCATTTTATGCATTGGTAAAAGCACTATGATGAAAAGTGTGATATGTTTTCAGGTATCTCCTATACTAATAGAGCCACATGCTCACCGGTTTGCCACATGCTGTAGGCCTATTGACTGAACAAGAAACCACCAAAAATTTTAACCAGTCATCGTTCTCACAACACTGAGGACCAGTCATTCGAAATGACTTCTCCATGCATTTTATGCATTGGTAAAAGCACTATGATGAAAAGTGTGATATGTTTTCAGTTATCTCCTATACTAATAGAGCCACATGCTCACCGGTTTGCCACATGCTGTAGACCTATGGACTGAACAAGAAACCACCAAAAATT
Organism: Ranitomeya imitator; assembly: GCF_032444005.1. Taxonomy (NCBI): domain Eukaryota; kingdom Metazoa; phylum Chordata; class Amphibia; order Anura; family Dendrobatidae; genus Ranitomeya; species Ranitomeya imitator. The sequence goes on from NW_027194866.1 coordinate 224,182, forward strand.
TTAACCAGTCATCGTTCTCACAACACTAAGGACCAGTCATTCGAAATGACTTCTCCATGCATTTTATGCATTGGTAAAAGCACTATGATGAAAAGTGTGATATGTTTTCAGGTATCTCCTATACTAATAGAGCCACATGCTCACCGGTTTGCCACATGCTGTAGGCCTATGGACTGAACAAGAAACCACCAAAATTTTTAACCAGTCATCGTTCTCACAACACTGAGGACCAGTCATTCGAAATGACTTCTCCATGCATTTTATGCATTGGTAAAAGCACTATGATGAAAAGTGTGATATGTTTTCAGGTATCTCCTATACTAATAGAGCCACATGCTCACCGGTTTGCCACATGCTGTAGGCCTATGGACTGAACAAGAAACCACCAAAAATTTTAACCAGTCATCGTTCTCACAACACTGAGGACCAGTCATTCGAAATGACTTCTCCATGCATTTTATGCATTGGTAAAAGCACTATGATGAAAAGTGTGATATGTTTTCAGGTATCTCCTATACTAATAGAGCCACATGCTCACCGGTTTGCCACATGCTGTAGGCCTATGGACTGAACAAGAAACCACCAAAAAATTTAACCAGTCATCGTTCTCACAACACTGAGGACCAGTCATTCGAAATGACTTCTCCATGCATTTTATGCATTGGTAAAAGCACTATGATGAAAAGTGTGATATGTTTTCAGGTATCTCCTATACTAATAGAGCCACATGCTCACCGGTTTGCCACATGCTGTAGGCCTATGGACTGAACAAGAAACCACCAAAATTTTTAACCAGTCATCGTTCTCACAACACTGAGGACCAGTCATTCGAAATGACTTCTCCATGCATTTTATGCATTGGTAAAAGCACTATGATGAAAAGTGTGATATGTTTTCAGGTATCTCCTATACTAATAGAGCCACATGCTCACCGGTTTGCCACATGCTGTAGGCCTATGGACTGAACAAGAAACCACCAAAAATTTTAACCAGTCATCGTTCTCACAACACTGAGGACCAGTCATTCGAAATGACTTCTCCATGCATTTTATGCATTGGTAAAAGCACTATGATGAAAAGTGTGATATGTTTTCAGGTATCTCCTATACTAATAGAGCCACATGCTCACCGGTTTGCCACATGCTGTAGGCCTATGGACTGAACAAGAAACCACCAAAAAATTTAACCAGTCATCGTTCTCACAACACTGAGGACCAGTCATTCGAAATGACTTCTCCATGCATTTTATGCATTGGTAAAAGCACTATGATGAAAAGTGTGATATGTTTTCAGGTATCTCCTATACTAATAGAGCCACATGCTCACCGGTTTGCCACATGCTGTAGGCCTATGGACTGAACAAGAAACCACCAAAAATTTTAACCAGTCATCGTTCTCACAACACTGAGGACCAGTCATTCGAAATGACTTCTCCATGCATTTTATGCATTGGTAAAAGCACTATGATGAAAAGTGTGATATGTTTTCAGGTATCTCCTATACTAATAGAGCCACATGCTCACCGGTTTGCCACATGCTGTAGGCCTATGGACTGAACAAGAAACCACCAAAAATTTTAACCAGTCATCGTTCTCACAACACTGAGGACCAGTCATTCGAAATGACTTCTCCATGCATTTTATGCATTGGTAAACGCACTATGATGAAAAGTGTGATATGTTTTCAGGTATCTCCTATACTAATAGAGCCACATGCTCACCGGTTTGCCACATGCTGTAGGCCTATGGACTGAACAAGAAACCACCAAAAATTTTAACCAGTCATCGTTCTCACAACACTGAGGACCAGTCATTCGAAATGACTTCTCCATGCATTTTATGCATTGGTAAAAGCACTATGATGAAAAGTGTGATATGTTTTCAGGTATCTCCTATACTAATAGAGCCACATGCTCACCGGTTTGCCACATGCTGTAGGCCTATGGACTGAACAAGAAACCACCAAAAATTTTAACCAGTCATCGTTCTCACAACACTGAGGACCAGTCATTCGAAATGACTTCTCCATGCATTTTATGCATTGGTAAACGCACTATGATGAAAAGTGTGATATGTTTTCAGGTATCTCCTATACTAATAGAGCCACATGCTCACCGGTTTGCCACATGCTGTAGGCCTATGGAATGAACAAGAAACCACCAAAAATTTTAACCAGTCATCGTTCTCACAACACTGAGGACCAGTCATTCGAAATGACTTCTCCATGCATTTTATGCATTGGTAAAATCACTATGATGAAAAGTGTGATATGTTTTCAGGTATCTCCTATACTAATAGAGCCACATGCTCACCGGTTTGCCACATGCTGTAGGCCTATGGACTGAACAAGAAACCACCAAAAATTTTAACCAGTCATCATTCTCACAACACTGAGGACCAGTCATTCGAAATGACTTCTCCATGCATTTTATGCATTGGTAAAAGCACTATGATGAAAAGTGTGATATGTTTTCAGGTATCTCCTATACTAATAGAGCCACATGCTCACCGGTTTGCCACATGCTGTAGGCCTATGGACTGAACAAGAAACCACCAAAAATTTTAACCAGTCATGGTTCTCAAACACTGAGGACCAGTCATTCGAAATGACTTCTCCATGCATTTTATGCATTGGTAAAAGCACTATGATGAAAAGTGTGATATGTTTTCAGGTATCTCCTATACTAATAGAGCCACATGCTCACCGGTTTGCCACATGCTGTAGGCCTATGGACTGAACAAGAAACCACCAAAAATTTTAACCAGTCATCGTTCTCACAACACTGAGGACCAGTCATTCGAAATGACTTCTCCATGCATTTTATGCATTGGTAAACGCACTATGATGAAAAGTGTGATATGTTTTCAGGTATCTCCTATACTAATAGAGCCACATGCTCACCGGTTTGCCACATGCTGTAGGTCTATGGAATGAACAAGAAACCACCAAAAATTTTAAACAGTCATCGTTCTCACAACACTGAGGACCAGTCATTCGAAATGACTTCTCCATGCATTTTATGCATTGGTAAAATCACTATGATGAAAAGTGTGATATGTTTTCAGGTATCTCCTATACTAATAGAGCCACATGCTCACCGGTTTGCCACATGCTGTAGGCCTATGGACTGAACAAGAAACCACCAAAAATTTTAACCAGTCATCGTTCTCACAACACTGAGGACCAGTCATTCGAAATGACTTCTCCATGCATTTTATGCATTGGTAAACGCACTATGATGAAAAGTGTGATATGTTTTCAGGTATCTCCTATACTAATAGAGCCACATGCTCACCGGTTTGCCACATGCTGTAGGCCTATGGACTGAACAAGAAACCACCAAAAATTTTAACCAGTCATCGTTCTCACAACACTGAGGACCAGTCATTCGAAATGACTTCTCCATGCATTTTATGCATTGGTAAAAGCACTATGATGAAAAGTGTGATATGTTTTCAGGTATCTCCTATACTAATAGAGCCACATGCTCACCGGTTTGCCACATGCTGTAGGCCTATGGACTGAACAAGAAACCACCAAAAATTTTAACCAGTCATCGTTCTCACAACACTGAGGACCAGTCATTCGAAATGACTTCTCCATGCATTTTATGCATTGGTAAACGCACTATGATGAAAAGTGTGATATGTTTTCAGGTATCTCCTATACTAATAGAGCCACATGCTCACCGGTTTGCCACATGCTGTAGGCCTATGGAATGAACAAGAAACCACCAAAAATTTTAACCAGTCATCGTTCTCACAACACTGAGGACCAGTCATTCGAAATGACTTCTCCATGCATTTTATGCATTGGTAAAATCACTATGATGAAAAGTGTGATATGTTTTCAGGTATCTCCTATACTAATAGAGCCACATGCTCACCGGTTTGCCACATGCTGTAGGCCTATGGACTGAACAAGAAACCACCAAAAATTTTAACCAGTCATCATTCTCACAACACTGAGGACCAGTCATTCGAAATGACTTCTCCATGCATTTTATGCATTGGTAAAAGCACTATGATGAAAAGTGTGATATGTTTTCAGGTATCTCCTATACTAATAGAGCCACATGCTCACCGGTTTGCCACATGCTGTAGGCCTATGGACTGAACAAGAAACCACCAAAAATTTTAACCAGTCATGGTTCTCAAACACTGAGGACCAGTCATTCGAAATGACTTCTCCATGCATTTTATGCATTGGTAAAAGCACTATGATGAAAAGTGTGATATGTTTTCAGGTATCTCCTATACTAATAGAGCCACATGCTCACCGGTTTGCCACATGCTGTAGGCCTATGGACTGAACAAGAAACCACCAAAAATTTTAACCAGTCATCGTTCTCACAACACTGAGGACCAGTCATTCGAAATGACTTCTCCATGCATTTTATGCATTGGTAAACGCACTATGATGAAAAGTGTGATATGTTTTCAGGTATCTCCTATACTAATAGAGCCACATGCTCACCGGTTTGCCACATGCTGTAGGTCTATGGAATGAACAAGAAACCACCAAAAATTTTAAACAGTCATCGTTCTCACAACACTGAGGACCAGTCATTCGAAATGACTTCTCCATGCATTTTATGCATTGGTAAAATCACTATGATGAAAAGTGTGATATGTTTTCAGGTATCTCCTATACTAATAGAGCCACATGCTCACCGGTTTGCCACATGCTGTAGGCCTATGGACTGAACAAGAAACCACCAAAAATTTTAACCAGTCATCGTTCTCACAACACTGAGGACCAGTCATTCGAAATGACTTCTCCATGCATTTTATGCATTGGTAAAAGCACTATGATGAAAAGTGTGATATGTTTTCAGGTATCTTCTATACTAATAGAGCCACATGCTCACCGGTTTGCCACATGCTGTAGGCCTATGGACTGAACAAGAAACCACCAAAAATTTTAACCAGTCATCGTTCTCACAACACTGAGGACCAGTCATTCGACATGACTTCTCCATGCATTTTATGCATTCGTAAAAGCACTATGATGAAAAGTGTGATATGTTTTCAGGTATCTCCTATACTAATAGAGCCACATGCTCACCGGTTTGCCACATGCTGTAGGCCTATTGACTGAACAAGAAACCACCAAAAATTTTAACCAGTCATCGTTCTCACAACACTGAGGACCAGTCATTCGAAATGACTTCTCCATGCATTTTATGCATTGGTAAAAGCACTATGATGAAAAGTGTGATATGTTTTCAGTTATCTCCTATACTAATAGAGCCACATGCTCACCGGTTTGCCACATGCTGTAGACCTATGGACTGAACAAGAAACCACCAAAAATTTTAACCAGTCATCGTTCTCACAACACTAAGGACCAGTCATTCGAAATGACTTCTCCATGCATTTTATGCATTGGTAAAAGCACTATGATGAAAAGTGTGATATGTTTTCAGGTATCTCCTATACTAATAGAGCCACATGCTCACCGGTTTGCCACATGCTGTAGGCCTATGGACTGAACAAGAAACCACCAAAATTTTTAACCAGTCATCGTTCTCACAACACTGAGGACCAGTCATTCGAAATGACTTCTCCATGCATTTTATGCATTGGTAAAAGCACTATGATGAAAAGTGTGATATGTTTTCAGGTATCTCCTATACTAATAGAGCCACATGCTCACCGGTTTGCCACATGCTGTAGGCCTATGGACTGAACAAGAAACCACCAAAAATTTTAACCAGTCATCGTTCTCACAACACTGAGGACCAGTCATTCGAAATGACTTCTCCATGCATTTTATGCATTGGTAAAAGCACTATGATGAAAAGTGTGATATGTTTTCAGGTATCTCCTATACTAATAGAGCCACATGCTCACCGGTTTGCCACATGCTGTAGGCCTATGGACTGAACAAGAAACCACCAAAAAATTTAACCAGTCATCGTTCTCACAACACTGAGGACCAGTCATTCGAAATGACTTCTCCATGCATTTTATGCATTGGTAAAAGCACTATGATGAAAAGTGTGATATGTTTTCAGGTATCTCCTATACTAATAGAGCCACATGCTCACCGGTTTGCCACATGCTGTAGGCCTATGGACTGAACAAGAAACCACCAAAATTTTTAACCAGTCATCGTTCTCACAACACTGAGGACCAGTCATTCGAAATGACTTCTCCATGCATTTTATGCATTGGTAAAAGCACTATGATGAAAAGTGTGATATGTTTTCAGGTATCTCCTATACTAATAGAGCCACATGCTCACCGGTTTGCCACATGCTGTAGGCCTATGGACTGAACAAGAAACCACCAAAAAATTTAACCAGTCATCGTTCTCACAACACTGAGGACCAGTCATTCGAAATGACTTCTCCATGCATTTTATGCATTGGTAAAAGCACTATGATGAAAAGTGTGATATGTTTTCAGGTATCTCCTATACTAATAGAGCCACATGCTCACCGGTTTGCCACATGCTGTAGGCCTATGGACTGAACAAGAAACCACCAAAAATTTTAACCAGTCATCGTTCTCACAACACTGAGGACCAGTCATTCGAAATGACTTCTCCATGCATTTTATGCATTGGTAAAAGCACTATGATGAAAAGTATGATATGTTTTCAGGTATCTCCTATACTAATAGAGCCACATGCTCACCGGTTTGCCACATGCTGTAGGCCTATGGACTGAACAAGAAACCACCAAAAATGTTAACCAGTCATCGTTCTCACAACACTGAGGACCAGTCATTCGAAATGACTTCTCCATGCATTTTATGCATTGGTAAAAGCACTATGATGAAAAGTGTGATATGTTTTCAGGTATCTCCTATACTAATAGAGCCACATGCTCACCGGTTTGCCACATGCTGTAGGCCTATGGACTGAACAAGAAACCACCAAAAATTTTAACCAGTCATCGTTCTCACAACACTGAGGACCAGTCATTCGAAATGACTTCTCCATGCATTTTATGCATTGGTAAAAGCACTATGATGAAAAGTGTGATATGTTTTCAGGTATCTCCTATACTAATAGAGCCACATGCTCACCGGTTTGCCACATGCTGTAGGCCTATGGACTGAACAAGAAACCACCAAAAATTTTAACCAGTCATCGTTCTCACAACACTGAGGACCAGTCATTCGAAATGACTTCTCCATGCATTTTATGCATTGGTAAAAGCACTATGATGAAAAGTGTGATATGTTTTCAGGTATCTCCTATACTAATAGAGCCACATGCTCACCGGTTTGCCACATGCTGTAGGCCTATGGACTGAACAAGAAACCACCAAAAATTTTTACCAGTCATCGTTCTCAAAACACTGAGGACCAGTCATTCGAAATGACTTCTCCATGCATTTTATGCATTGGTAAAATCACTATGATGAAAAGTGTGATATGTTTTCAGGTATCTCCTATACTAATAGAGCCACATGCTCACCGGTTTGCCACATGCTGTAGGCCTATGGACTGAACAAGAAACCACCAAAAATTTTAACCAGTCATCGTTCTCACAACACTGAGGACCAGTCATTCGAAATGACTTCTCCATGCATTTTATGCATTGGTAATAGCACTATGATGAAAAGTGTGATATGTTTTCAGGTATCTCCTATACTAATAGAGCCACATGCTCACCGGTTTGCCACATTCTGTAGGCCTATGGACTGAACAAGAAACCACCAAAAATTTTAACCAGTCATCGTTCTCACAACACTGAGGACCAGTCATTCGAAATGACTTCTCCATGCATTTTATGCATTGGTAAAAGCACTATGATGAAAAGTGTGATATGTTTTCAGGTATCTCCTATACTAATAGAGCCACATGCTCACCGGTTTGCCACATGCTGTAGGCCTATGGACTGAACAAATAACCACCAAAAATTTTAACCAGTCATCGTTCTCACAACACTGAGGACCAGTCATTCGAAATGATTCTCCATGCATTTTATGCATTGGTAAAAGCACTATGATGAAAAGTGTGATATGTTTTCAGGTATCTCCTATACTAATAGAGCCACATGCTCACCGGTTTGCCACATGCTGTAGGCCTATGGACTGAACTAGAAACCACCAAAAATTTTAACCAGTCATCGTTCTCACAACACTGAGGACCAGTCATTCGAAATGACTTCTCCATGCATTTTATGCATTGGTAAAAGCACTATGATGAAAAGTGTGATATGTTTTCAGGTATCTCCTATACTAATAGAGCCACATGCTCACCGGTTTGCCACATGCTGTAGGCCTATGGACTGAACAAGAAACCACCAAAAATTTTAACCAGTCATCGTTCTCACAACACTGAGGACCAGTCATTCGACATGACTTCTCCATGCATTTTATGCATTGGTAAAAGCACTATGATGAAAAGTGTGATATGTTTTCAGGTATCTCCTATACTAATAGAGCCACATGCTCACCGGTTTGCCACATGCTGTAGGCCTATGGACTGAACAAGAAACCACCAAAAATTTTAACCAGTCATCGTTCTCACAACACTGAGGACCAGTCATTCGAAATGACTTCTCCATGCATTTTATGCATTGGTAAAAGCACTATGATGAAAAGTGTGATATGTTTTCAGGTATCTCCTATACTAACAGAGCCACATGCTCACCGGTTTGCCACATGCTGTAGGCCTATGGACTGAACAAGAAACCACCAAAAATTTTAACCAGTCATCGTTCTCACAACACTGAGGACCAGTCATTCGAAATGACTTCTCCATGCATTTTATGCATTGGTAAAAGCACTATGATGAAAAGTGTGATATGTTTTCAGGTATCTCCTATACTAATAGAGCCACATGCTCACCGGTTTGCCACATGCTGTAGGCCTATGGACTGAACAAGAAACCCCCAAAAATTTTAACCAGTCATCGTTCTCACAACACTGAGGACCAGTCATTCGAAATGACTTCTCCATGCATTTTATGCATTGGTAAAAGCACTATGATGAAAAGTGTGATATGTTTTCAGGTATCTCCTATACTAATAGAGCCACATGCTCACCGGTTTGCCACATGCTGTAGGCCTATGGACTGAACAAGAAACCACCAAAAATTTTAACCAGTCATCGTTCTCAAACACTGAGGACCAGTCATTCGAAATGACTTCTCCATGCATTTTATGCATTGGTAAAAGCACTATGATGAAAAGTGTGATATGTTTTCAGGTATCTCCTATACTAACAGAGCCACATGCTCACCGGTTTGCCACATGCTGTAGGCCTATGGACTGAACAAGAAACCACCAAAAATTTTAACCAGTCATCGTTCTCACAACACTGAGGACCAGTCATTCGAAATGACTTCTCCATGCATTTTATGCATTGGTAAAAGCACTATGATGAAAAGTGTGATATGTTTTCAGGTATCTCCTATACTAATAGAGCCACATGCTCACCGGTTTGCCACATGCTGTAGGCCTATGGACTGAACAAGAAACCCCCAAAAATTTTAACCAGTCATCGTTCTCACAACACTGAGGACCAGTCATTCGAAATGACTTCTCCATGCATTTTATGCATTGGTAAAAGCACTATGATGAAAAGTGTGATATGTTTTCAGGTATCTCCTATACTAATAGAGCCACATGCTCACCGGTTTGCCACATGCTGTAGGCCTATGGACTGAACAAGAAACCACCAAAAATTTTAACCAGTCATCGTTCTCAAACACTGAGGACCAGTCATTCGAAATGACTTCTCCATGCATTTTATGCATTGGTAAAAGCACTATGATGAAAAGTGTGATATGTTTTCAGGTATCTCCTATACTAATAGAGCCACATGCTCACCGGTTTGCCACATGCTGTAGGCCTATGGACTGAACAAGAAACCACCAAAAATTTTAATCAGTCATCGTTCTCACAACACTGAGGACCAGTCATTCGAAATGACTTCTCCATGCATTTTATGCATTGGTAAAAGCACTATGATGAAAAGTGTGATATGTTTTCAGGTATCTCCTATACTAATAGAGCCACATGCTCACCGGTTTGCCACATGCTGTAGGCCTATGGACTGAACAAGAAACCACCAAAAATTTTAACCAGTCATCGTTCTCACAACACTGAGGACCAGTCATTCGAAATGACTTCTCCATGCATTTTATGCATTGGTAAAAGCACTATGATGAAAAGTGTGATATCTTTTCAGGTATCTCCTATACTAATAGAGCCACATGCTCACCGGTTTGCCACATGCTGTAGGCCTATGGACTGAACAAGAAACCACCAAAAATTTTAACCAGTCATCGTTCTCACAACACTGAGGACCAGTCATTCGAAATGACTTCTCCATGCATTTTATGCATTGGTAAAAGCACTATGATGAAAAGTGTGATATGTTTTCAGGTATCTCCTATACTAATAGAGCCACATGCTCACCGGTTTGCCACATGCTGTAGGCCTATGGACTGAACAAGAAACCACCAAAAATTTTAACCAGTCATCGTTCTCACAACACTGAGGACCAGTCATTCGAAATGACTTCTCCATGCATTTTATGCATTGGTAATAGCACTATGATGAAAAGTGTGATATGTTTTCAGGTATCTCCTATACTAATAGAGCCACATGCTCACCGGTTTGCCACATGCTGTAGGCCTATGGACTGAACAAGAAACCACCAAAAATTTTAACCAGTCATCGTTCTCACAACACTGAGGACCAGTCATTCGAAATGACTTCTCCATGCATTTTATGCATTGGTAAAAGCACTATGATGAAAAGTGTGATATGTTTTCAGGTATCTCCTATACTAATAGAGCCACATGCTCACCGGTTTGCCACATGCTGTAGGCCTATTGACTGAACAAGAAACCACCAAAAATTTTAACCAGTCATCGTTCTCACAACACTGAGGACCAGTCATTCGAAATGACTTCTCCATGCATTTTATGCATTGGTAAAAGCACTATGATGAAAAGTGTGATATGTTTTCAGGTATCTCCTATACTAATAGAGCCACATGCTCACCGGTTTGCCACATGCTGTAGGCCTATGGACTGAACAAGAAACCACCAAAAATTTTAACCAGTCATCGTTCTCACAACACTGAGGACCAGTCATTCGAAATGACTTCTCCATGCATTTTATGCATTGGTAAAAGCACTATGATGAAAAGTGTGATATGTTTTCAGGTATCTCCTATACTAATAGAGCCACATGCTCACCGGTTTGCCACATGCTGTAGGCCTATGGACTGAACAAGAAACCACCAAAAATTTTAACCAGTCATCGTTCTCACAACACTGAGGACCAGTCATTCGAAATGACTTCTCCATGCATTTTATGCATTGGTAAAAGCACTATGATGAAAAGTGTGATATGTTTTCAGGTATCTCCTATACTAATAGAGCCACATGCTCACCGGTTTGCCACATGCTGTAGGCCTATGGACTGAACAAGAAACCACCAAAAATTTTAACTAGTAATCGTTCTCACAACACTGAGGACCAGTCATTCGAAATGACTTCTCCATGCATTTTATGCATTGGTAAAAGCACTATGATGAAAAGTGTGATATGTTTTCAGGTATCTCCTATACTAATAGAGCCACATGCTCACCGGTTTGCCACATGCTATAGGCCTATGGACTGAACAAGAAACCACCAAAAATTTTAACCAGTCATCGTTCTCACAACACTGAGGACCAGTCATTCGAAATGACTTCTCCATGCATTTTATGCATTGGTAAAAGCACTATGATGAAAAGTGTGATATGTTTTCAGGTATCTCCTATACTAATAGAGCCACATGCTCACCGGTTTGCCACATGCTGTAGGCCTATGGACTGAACAAGAAACCACCAAAAATTTTAACCAGTCATCGTTCTCACAACACTGAGGACCAGTCATTCGAAATGACTTCTCCATGCATTTTATGCATTGGTAAAAGCACTATGATGAAAAGTGTGATATGTTTTCAGGTATCTCCTATACTAATAGAGCCACATGCTCACCGGTTTGCCACATGCTGTAGGCCTATGGAATGAACAAGAAACCACCAAAAATTTTAACCAGTCATCGTTCTCACAACACTGAGGACCAGTCATTCGAAATGACTTCTCCATGCATTTTATGCATTGGTAAAATCACTATGATGAAAAGTGTGATATGTTTTCAGGTATCTCCTATACTAATAGAGCCACATGCTCACCGGTTTGCCACATGCTGTAGGCCTATGGACTGAACAAGAAACCACCAAAAATTTTAACCAGTCATCGTTCTCACAACACTGAGGACCAGTCATTCGAAATGACTTCTCCATGCATTTTATGCATTGGTAAAAGCACTATGATGAAAAGTGTGATATGTTTTCAGGTATCTTCTATACTAATAGAGCCACATGCAAACCGGTTTGCCACATGCTGTAGGCCTATGGACTGAACAAGAAACCACCAAAAATTTTAACCAGTCATCGTTCTCACAACACTGAGGACCAGTCATTCGACATGACTTCTCCATGCATTTTATGCATTGGTAAAAGCACTATGATGAAAAGTGTGATATGTTTTCAGGTATCTCCTATATTAATAGAGCCACATGCTCACCGGTTTGCCACATGCTGTAGGCCTATGGACTGAACAAGAAACCACCAAAAATTTTAACCAGTCATCGTTCTCACAACACTGAGGACCAGTCATTCGAAATGACTTCTCCATGCATTTTATGCATTGGTAAAAGCACTATGATGAAAAGTGTGATATGTTTTCAGATATCTCCTATACTAATAGAGCCACATGCTCACCGGTTTGCCACATGCTGTAGGCCTATGGACTGAACAAGAAACCACCAAAAATTTTAACCAGTCATGGTTCTCAAACACTGAGGACCAGTCAGTCGAAATGACTTCTCCATGCATTTTATGCATTGGTAAAAGCACTATGATGAAAAGTGTGATATGTTTTCAGGTATCTCCTATACTAATAGAGCCACATGCTCACCGGTTTGCCACATGCTGTAGGCCTATGGACTGAACAAGAAACCACCAAAAATTTTAACCAGTCATCGTTCTCACAACACTGAGGACCAGTCATTCGAAATGACTTCTCCATGCATTTCATGCATTGGTAAACGCACTATGATGAAAAGTGTGATATGTTTTCAGGTATCTCCTATACTAATAGAGCCACATGCTCACCGGTTTGCCACATGCTGTAGGCCTATGGAATGAACAAGAAACCACCAAAAATTTTAACCAGTCATCGTTCTCACAACACTGAGGACCAGTCATTCGAAATTACTTCTCCATGCATTTTATGCATTGGTAAAATCACTATGATGAAAAGTGTGATATGTTTTCAGGTATCTCCTATACTAATAGAGCCACATGCTCACCGGTTTGCCACATGCTGTAGGCCTATGGACTGAACAAGAAACCACCAAAAATTTTAACCAGTCATCGTTCTCACAACACTGAGGACCAGTCATTCGAAATGACTTCTCCATGCATTTTATGCATTGGTAAAAGCACTATGATGAAAAGTGTGATATGTTTTCAGGTGTCTTCTATACTTATAGAGCCACATGCTCACCGGTTTGCCACATGCTGTAGGCCTATGGACTGAACAAGAAACCACCAAAAATTTTAACCAGTCATCGTTCTCACAACACTGAGGACCAGTCATTCGACATGACTTCTCCATGCATTTTATGCATTGGTAAAAGCACTATGATGAAAAGTGTGATATGTTTTCAGGTATCTCCTATACTAATAGAGCCACATGCTCACCGGTTTGCCACATGCTGTAGGCCTATGGACTGAACAAGAAACCACCAAAAATTTTAACCAGTCATCGTTCTCACAACACTGAGGACCAGTCATTCGAAATGACTTCTCCATGCATTTTATGCATTGGTAAAAGCACTATGATGAAAAGTGTGATATGTTTTCAGGTATCTCCTATACTAATAGAGCCACATGCTCACCGGTTTGCCACATGCTGTAGGCCTATGGACTGAACAAGAAACCACCAAAAATTTTAACCAGTCATCGTTCTCACAACACTGAGGACCAGTCATTCGAAATGACTTCTCCATGCATTTTATGCATTGGTAAACGCACTATGATGAAAAGTGTGATATGTTTTCAGGTATCTCCTATACTAATAGAGCCACATGCTCACCGGTTTGCCACATGCTGTAGGCCTATGGAATGAACAAGAAACCACCAAAAATTTTAACCAGTCATCGTTCTCACAACACTGAGGACCAGTCATTCGAAATTACTTCTCCATGCATTTTATGCATTGGTAAAATCACTATGATGAAAAGTGTGATATGTTTTCAGGTATCTCCTATACTAATAGAGCCACATGCTCACCGGTTTGCCACATGCTGTAGGCCTATGGACTGAACAAGAAACCACCAAAAATTTTAACCAGTCATCGTTCTCACAACACTGAGGACCAGTCATTCGAAATGACTTCTCCATGCATTTTATGCATTGGTAAAAGCACTATGATGAAAAGTGTGATATGTTTTCAGGTATCTTCTATACTAATAGAGCCACATGCTCACCGGTTTGCCACATGCTGTAGGCCTATGGACTGAACAAGAAACCACCAAAAATTTTAACCAGTCATCGTTCTCACAACACTGAGGACCAGTCATTCGACATGACTTCTCCATGCATTTTATGCATTGGTAAAAGCACTATGATGAAAAGTGTGATATGTTTTCAGGTATCTCCTATACTAATAGAGCCACATGCTCACCGGTTTGCCACATGCTGTAGGCCTATGGACTGAACAAGAAACCACCAAAAATTTTAACCAGTCATCGTTCTCACAACACTGAGGACCAGTCATTCGAAATGACTTCTCCATGCATTTTATGCATTGGTAAAAGCACTATGATGAAAAGTGTGATATGTTTTCAGGTATCTCCTATACTAATAGAGCCACATGCTCACCGGTTTGCCACATGCTGTAGGCCTATGGACTGAACAAGAAACCACCAAAAATTTTAACCAGTCATCGTTCTCACAACACTGAGGACCAGTCATTCGACATGACTTCTCCATGCATTTTATGCATTGGTAAAAGCACTATGATGAAAAGTGTGATATGTTTTCAGGTATCTCCTATACTAATAGAGCCACATGCTCACCGGTTTGCCACATGCTGTAGGCCTATTGACTGAACAAGAAACCACCAAAAATTTTAACCAGTCATCGTTCTCACAACACTGAGGACCAGTCATTCGAAATGACTTCTCCATGCATTTTATGCATTGGTAAAAGCACTATGATGAAAAGTGTGATATGTTTTCAGGTATCTCCTATACTAATAGAGCCACATACTCACCGGTTTGCCACATGCTGTAGGCCTATGGACTGAACAAGAAACCACCAAAAATTTTAACCAGTCATCGTTCTCACAACACTGAGGACCAGTCATTCGAAATGACTTCTCCATGCATTTTATGCATTGGTAAAAGCACTATGATGAAAAGTGTGATATGTTTTCAGGTATCTCCTATACTAATAGAGCCACATGCTCACCGGTTTGCCACATGCTGTAGGCCTATGGACTGAACAAGAAACCACCAAAAATTTTAACCAGTCATCGTTCTCACAACACTGAGGACCAGTCATTCGAAATGACTTCTCCATGCATTTTATGCATTGGTAAAAGCACTATGATGAAAAGTGTGATATGTTTTCAGGTATCTCCTATACTAATAGAGCCACATGCTCACCGGTTTGCCACATGCTGTAGGCCTATGGACTGAACAAGAAACCACCAAAAATTTTAACCAGTCATGGTTCTCAAACACTGAGGACCAGTCATTCGAAATGACTTCTCCATGCATTTTATGCATTGGTAAAAGCACTATGATGAAAAGTGTGATATGTTTTCAGGTATCTCCTATACTAATAGAGCCACATGCTCACCGGTTTGCCACATGCTGTAGGCCTATGGACTGAACAAGAAACCACCAAAAATTTTAACCAGTCATCGTTCTCACAACACTGAGGACCAGTCATTCGAAATGACTTCTCCATGCATTTTATGCATTGGTAAACGCACTATGATGAAAAGTGTGATATGTTTTCAGGTATCTCCTATACTAATAGAGCCACATGCTCACCGGTTTGCCACATGCTGTAGGCCTATGGAATGAACAAGAAACCACCAAAAATTTTAACCAGTCATCGTTCTCACAACACTGAGGACCAGTCATTCGAAATGACTTCTCCATGCATTTTATGCATTGGTAAAATCACTATGATGAAAAGTGTGATATGTTTTCAGGTATCTCCTATACTAATAGAGCCACATGCTCACCGGTTTGCCACATGCTGTAGGCCTATGGACTGAACAAGAAACCACCAAAAATTTTAACCAGTCATCGTTCTCACAACACTGAGGACCAGTCATTCGAAATGACTTCTCCATGCATTTTATGCATTGGTAAAAGCACTATGATGAAAAGTGTGATATGTTTTCAGGTATCTCCTATACTAATAGAGCCACATGCTCACCGGTTTGCCACATGCTGTAGGCCTATGGACTGAACAAGAAACCACCAAAAATTTTAACCAGTCATGGTTCTCAAACACTGAGGACCAGTCATTCGAAATGACTTCTCCATGCATTTTATGCATTGGTAAAAGCACTATGATGAAAAGTGTGATATGTTTTCAGGTATCTCCTATACTAATAGAGCCACATGCTCACCGGTTTGCCACATGCTGTAGGCCTATGGACTGAACAAGAAACCACCAAAAATTTTAACCAGTCATCGTTCTCACAACACTGAGGACCAGTCATTCGAAATGACTTCTCCATGCATTTTATGCATTGGTAAACGCACTATGATGAAAAGTGTGATATGTTTTCAGGTATCTCCTATACTAATAGAGCCACATGCTCACCGGTTTGCCACATGCTGTAGGCCTATGGAATGAACAAGAAACCACCAAAAATTTTAACCAGTCATCGTTCTCACAACACTGAGGACCAGTCATTCGAAATGACTTCTCCATGCATTTTATGCATTGGTAAAATCACTATGATGAAAAGTGTGATATGTTTTCAGGTATCTCCTATGCTAATAGAGCCACATGCTCACCGGTTTGCCACATGCTGTAGGCCTATGGACTGAACAAGAAACCACCAAAAATTTTAACCAGTCATCGTTCTCACAAGACTGAGGACCAGTCATTCGAAATGACTTCTCCATGCATTTTATGCATTGGTAAAAGCACTATGATGAAAAGTGTGATATGTTTTCAGGTATCTTCTATACTAATAGAGCCACATGCTCACCGGTTTGCCACATGCTGTAGGCCTATGGACTGAACAAGAAACCACCAAAAATTTTAACCAGTCATCGTTCTCACAACACTGAGGACCAGTCATTCGACATGACTTCTCCATGCATTTTATGCATTGGTAAAAGCACTATGATGAAAAGTGTGATATGTTTTCAGGTATCTCCTATACTAATAGAGCCACATGCTCACCGGTTTGCCACATGCTGTAGGCCTATTGACTGAACAAGAAACCACCAAAAATTTTAACCAGTCATCGTTCTCACAACACTGAGGACCAGTCATTCGAAATGACATCTCCATGCATTTTATGCATTGGTAAAAGCACTATGATGAAAAGTGTGATATGTTTTCAGTTATCTCCTATACTAATAGAGCCACATGCTCACCGGTTTGCCACATGCTGTAGACCTATGGACTGAACAAGAAACCACCAAAAATTTTAACCAGTCATCGTTCTCACAACACTAAGGACCAGTCATTCGAAATGACTTCTCCATGCATTTTATGCATTGGTAAAAGCACTATGATGAAAAGTGTGATATGTTTTCAGGTATCTTCTATACTAATAGAGCCACATGCTCACCGGTTTGCCACATGCTGTAGGCCTATAGACTGAACAAGAAACCACCAAAAATTTTAACCAGTCATCGTTCTCACAACACTGAGGACCAGTCATTCGAAATGACTTCTCCATGCATTTTATGCATTGGTAAAAGCACTATGATGAAAAGTGTGATATGTTTTCAGGTATCTCCTATACTAATAGAGCCACATGCTCACGGGTTTGCCACATGCTGTAGGCCTATGGACTGAACAAGAAACCACCAAAAATTTTAACCAGTCATCGTTCTCACAACACTGAGGACCAGTCATTCGAAATGACTTCTCCATGCATTTTATGCATTGGTAAACGCACTATGATGAAAAGTGTGATATGTTTTCAGGTATCTCCTATACTAATAGAGCCACATGCTCACCGGTTTGCCACATGCTGTAGGCCTATGGACTGAACAAGAAACCACCAAAAATTTTAACCAGTCATGGTTCTCAAACACTGAGGACCAGTCATTCGAAATGACTTCTCCATGCATTTTATGCATTGGTAAAAGCACTATGATGAAAAGTGTGATATGTTTTCAGGTATCTCCTATACTAATAGAGCCACATGCTCACCGGTTTGCCACATGCTGTAGGCCTATGGACTGAACAAGAAACCACCAAAAATTTTAACCAGTCATCGTTCTCACAACACTGAGGACCAGTCATTCGAAATGACTTCTCCATGCATTTTATGCATTGGTAAACGCACTATGATGAAAAGTGTGATATGTTTTCAGGTATCTCCTATACTAATAGAGCCACATGCTCACCGGTTTGCCACATGCTGTAGGCCTATGGACTGAACAAGAAACCACCAAAAATTTTAACCAGTCATGGTTCTCAAACACTGAGGACCAGTCATTCGAAATGACTTCTCCATGCATTTTATGCATTGGTAAAAGCACTATGATGAAAAGTGTGATATGTTTTCAGGTATCTCCTATACTAATAGAGCCACATGCTCACCGGTTTGCCACATGCTGTAGGCCTATGGACTGAACAAGAAACCACCAAAAATTTTAACCAGTCATCCTTCTCACAACACTGAGGACCAGTCATTCGAAATGACTTCTCCATGCATTTTATGCATTGGTAAACGCACTATGATGAAAAGTGTGATATGTTTTCAGGTATCTCCTATACTAATAGAGCCACATGCTCACCGGTTTGCCACATGCTGTAGGCCTATGGAATGAACAAGAAACCACCAAAAATTTTAACCAGTCATCGTTCTCACAACACTGAGGACCAGTCATTCGAAATGACTTCTCCATGCATTTTATGCATTGGTAAAATCACTATGATGAAAAGTGTGATATGTTTTCAGGTATCTCCTATACTAATAGAGCCACATGCTCACCGGTTTGCCACATGCTGTAGGCCTATGGACTGAACAAGAAACCACCAAAAATTTTAACCAGTCATCGTTCTCACAACACTGAGGACCAGTCATTCGAAATGACTTCTCCATGCATTTTATGCATTGGTAAAAGCACTATGATGAAAAGTGTGATATGTTTTCAGGTATCTCCTATACTAATAGAGCCACATGCTCACCGGTTTGCCACATGCTGTAGGCCTATGGACTGAACAAGAAACCACCAAAAATTTTAACCAGTCATGGTTCTCAAACACTGAGGACCAGTCATTCGAAATGACTTCTCCATGCATTTTATGCATTGGTAAAAGCACTATGATGAAAAGTGTGATATGTTTTCAGGTATCTCCTATACTAATAGAGCCACATGCTCACCGGTTTGCCACATGCTGTAGGCCTATGGACTGAACAAGAAACCACCAAAAATTTTAACCAGTCATCGTTCTCACAACACTGAGGACCAGTCATTCGAAATGACTTCTCCATGCATTTTATGCATTGGTAAACGCACTATGATGAAAAGTGTGATATGTTTTCAGGTATCTCCTATACTAATAGAGCCACATGCTCACCGGTTTGCCACATGCTGTAGGCCTATGGAATGAACAAGAAACCACCAAAAATTTTAACCAGTCATCGTTCTCACAACACTGAGGACCAGTCATTCGAAATGACTTCTCCATGCATTTTATGCATTGGTAAAATCACTATGATGAAAAGTGTGATATGTTTTCAGGTATCTCCTATGCTAATAGAGCCACATGCTCACCGGTTTGCCACATGCTGTAGGCCTATGGACTGAACAAGAAACCACCAAAAATTTTAACCAGTCATCGTTCTCACAACACTGAGGACCAGTCATTCGAAATGACTTCTCCATGCATTTTATGCATTGGTAAAAGCACTATGATGAAAAGTGTGATATGTTTTCAGGTATCTTCTATACTAATAGAGCCACATGCTCACCGGTTTGCCACATGCTGTAGGCCTATGGACTGAACAAGAAACCACCAAAAATTTTAACCAGTCATCGTTCTCACAACACTGAGGACCAGTCATTCGACATGACTTCTCCATGCATTTTATGCATTGGTAAAAGCACTATGATGAAAAGTGTGATATGTTTTCAGGTATCTCCTATACTAATAGAGCCACATGCTCACCGGTTTGCCACATGCTGTAGGCCTATTGACTGAACAAGAAACCACCAAAAATTTTAACCAGTCATCGTTCTCACAACACTGAGGACCAGTCATTCGAAATGACTTCTCCATGCATTTTATGCATTGGTAAAAGCACTATGATGAAAAGTGTGATATGTTTTCAGTTATCTCCTATACTAATAGAGCCACATGCTCACCGGTTTGCCACATGCTGTAGACCTATGGACTGAACAAGAAACCACCAAAAATTTTAACCAGTCATCGTTCTCACAACACTAAGGACCAGTCATTCGAAATGACTTCTCCATGCATTTTATGCATTGGTAAAAGCACTATGATGAAAAGTGTGATATGTTTTCAGGTATCTCCTATACTAATAGAGCCACATGCTCACCGGTTTGCCACATGCTGTAGGCCTATGGACTGAACAAGAAACCACCAAAAATTTTAACCAGTCATCGTTCTCACAACACTGAGGACCAGTCATTCGAAATGACTTCTCCATGCATTTTATGCATTGGTAAAAGCACTATGATGAAAAGTGTGATATGTTTTCAGGTATCTCCTATACTAATAGAGCCACATGCTCACCGGTTTGCCACATGCTGTAGGCCTATGGACTGAACAAGAAACCACCAAAAAATTTAACCAGTCATCGTTCTCACAACACTGAGGACCAGTCATTCGAAATGACTTCTCCATGCATTTTATGCATTGGTAAAAGCACTATGATGAAAAGTGTGATATGTTTTCAGGTATCTCCTATACTAATAGAGCCACATGCTCACCGGTTTGCCACATGCTGTAGGCCTATGGACTGAACAAGAAACCACCAAAAATTTTAACCAGTCATCGTTCTCACAACACTGAGGACCAGTCATTCGAAATGACTTCTCCATGCATTTTATGCATTGGTAAAAGCACTATGATGAAAAGTGTGATATGTTTTCAGGTATCTCCTATACTAATAGAGCCACATGCTCACCGGTTTGCCACATGCTGTAGGCCTATGGACTGAACAAGAAACCACCAAAAATTTTAACCAGTCATCGTTCTCACAACACTGAGGACCAGTCATTCGAAATGACTTCTCCATGCATTTTATGCATTGGTAAAAGCACTATGATGAAAAGTGTGATATGTTTTCAGGTATCTCCTATACTAATAGAGCCACATGCTCACCGGTTTGCCACATGCTGTAGGCCTATGGACTGAACAAGAAACCACCAAAAATTTTAACCAGTCATCCTTCTCACAACACTGAGGACCAGTCATTCGAAATGACTTCTCCATGCATTTTATGCATTGGTAAACGCACTATGATGAAAAGTGTGATATGTTTTCAGGTATCTCCTATACTAATAGAGCCACATGCTCACCGGTTTGCCACATGCTGTAGGCCTATGGAATGAACAAGAAACCACCAAAAATTTTAACCAGTCATCGTTCTCACAACACTGAGGACCAGTCATTCGAAATGACTTCTCCATGCATTTTATGCATTGGTAAAATCACTATGATGAAAAGTGTGATATGTTTTCAGGTATCTCCTATACTAATAGAGCCACATGCTCACCGGTTTGCCACATGCTGTAGGCCTATGGACTGAACAAGAAACCACCAAAAATTTTAACCAGTCATCGTTCTCACAACACTGAGGACCAGTCATTCGAAATGACTTCTCCATGCATTTTATGCATTGGTAAAAGCACTATGATGAAAAGTGTGATATGTTTTCAGGTATCTCCTATACTAATAGAGCCACATGCTCACCGGTTTGCCACATGCTGTAGGCCTATGGACTGAACAAGAAACCACCAAAAATTTTAACCAGTCATGGTTCTCAAACACTGAGGACCAGTCATTCGAAATGACTTCTCCATGCATTTTATGCATTGGTAAAAGCACTATGATGAAAAGTGTGATATGTTTTCAGGTATCTCCTATACTAATAGAGCCACATGCTCACCGGTTTGCCACATGCTGTAGGCCTATGGACTGAACAAGAAACCACCAAAAATTTTAACCAGTCATCGTTCTCACAACACTGAGGACCAGTCATTCGAAATGACTTCTCCATGCATTTTATGCATTGGTAAACGCACTATGATGAAAAGTGTGATATGTTTTCAGGTATCTCCTATACTAATAGAGCCACATGCTCACCGGTTTGCCACATGCTGTAGGCCTATGGAATGAACAAGAAACCACCAAAAATTTTAACCAGTCATCGTTCTCACAACACTGAGGACCAGTCATTCGAAATGACTTCTCCATGCATTTTATGCATTGGTAAAATCACTATGATGAAAAGTGTGATATGTTTTCAGGTATCTCCTATGCTAATAGAGCCACATGCTCACCGGTTTGCCACATGCTGTAGGCCTATGGACTGAACAAGAAACCACCAAAAATTTTAACCAGTCATCGTTCTCACAACACTGAGGACCAGTCATTCGAAATGACTTCTCCATGCATTTTATGCATTGGTAAAAGCACTATGATGAAAAGTGTGATATGTTTTCAGGTATCTTCTATACTAATAGAGCCACATGCTCACCGGTTTGCCACATGCTGTAGGCCTATGGACTGAACAAGAAACCACCAAAAATTTTAACCAGTCATCGTTCTCACAACACTGAGGACCAGTCATTCGACATGACTTCTCCATGCATTTTATGCATTGGTAAAAGCACTATGATGAAAAGTGTGATATGTTTTCAGGTATCTCCTATACTAATAGAGCCACATGCTCACCGGTTTGCCACATGCTGTAGGCCTATTGACTGAACAAGAAACCACCAAAAATTTTAACCAGTCATCGTTCTCACAACACTGAGGACCAGTCATTCGAAATGACTTCTCCATGCATTTTATGCATTGGTAAAAGCACTATGATGAAAAGTGTGATATGTTTTCAGTTATCTCCTATACTAATAGAGCCACATGCTCACCGGTTTGCCACATGCTGTAGACCTATGGACTGAACAAGAAACCACCAAAAATTTTAACCAGTCATCGTTCTCACAACACTAAGGACCAGTCATTCGAAATGACTTCTCCATGCATTTTATGCATTGGTAAAAGCACTATGATGAAAAGTGTGATATGTTTTCAGGTATCTCCTATACTAATAGAGCCACATGCTCACCGGTTTGCCACATGCTGTAGGCCTATGGACTGAACAAGAAACCACCAAAAATTTTAACCAGTCATCGTTCTCACAACACTGAGGACCAGTCATTCGAAATGACTTCTCCATGCATTTTATGCATTGGTAAAAGCACTATGATGAAAAGTGTGATATGTTTTCAGGTATCTCCTATACTAATAGAGCCACATGCTCACCGGTTTGCCACATGCTGTAGGCCTATGGACTGAACAAGAAACCACCAAAAAATTTAACCAGTCATCGTTCTCACAACACTGAGGACCAGTCATTCGAAATGACTTCTCCATGCATTTTATGCATTGGTAAAAGCACTATGATGAAAAGTGTGATATGTTTTCAGGTATCTCCTATACTAATAGAGCCACATGCTCACCGGTTTGCCACATGCTGTAGGCCTATGGACTGAACAAGAAACCACCAAAAATTTTAACCAGTCATCGTTCTCACAACACTGAGGACCAGTCATTCGAAATGACTTCTCCATGCATTTTATGCATTGGTAAAAGCACTATGATGAAAAGTGTGATATGTTTTCAGGTATCTCCTATACTAATAGAGCCACATGCTCACCGGTTTGCCACATGCTGTAGGCCTATGGACTGAACAAGAAACCACCAAAAATTTTAACCAGTCATCGTTCTCACAACACTGAGGACCAGTCATTCGAAATGACTTCTCCATGCATTTTATGCATTGGTAAAAGCACTATGATGAAAAGTGTGATATGTTTTCAGGTATCTCCTATACTAATAGAGCCACATGCTCACCGGTTTGCCACATG
This sequence comes from Ranitomeya imitator, assembly GCF_032444005.1. NCBI lineage: Eukaryota > Metazoa > Chordata > Amphibia > Anura > Dendrobatidae > Ranitomeya > Ranitomeya imitator. Next base: position 248,559 of record NW_027194866.1, read on the forward strand.
CTGTAGGCCTATGGACTGAACAAGAAACCACCAAAAATTTTAACCAGTCATCGTTCTCACAACACTGAGGACCAGTCATTCGAAATGACTTCTCTATGCATTTTATGAATTGGTAAAAGCACTATGATGAAAAGTGTGATATGTTTTCAGGTATCTCCTATACTAATAGAGCCACATGCTCACCGGTTTGCCACATGCTGTAGGCCTATGGACTGAACAAGAAACCACCAAAAATTTTAACCAGTCATCGTTCTCACAACACTGAGGACCAGTCATTCGAAATGACTTCTCCATGCATTTTATGCATTGGTAAAAGCACTATGATGAAAAGTGTGATATGTTTTCAGGTATCTTCTATACTAATAGAGCCACATGCTCACCGGTTTGCCACATGCTGTAGGCCTATGGACTGAACAAGAAACCACCAAAAATTTTAACCAGTCATCGTTCTCACAACACTGAGGACCAGTCATTCGACATGACTTCTCCATGCATTTTATGCATTGGTAAAAGCACTATGATGAAAAGTGTGATATGTTTTCAGGTATCTCCTATACTAATAGAGCCACATGCTCACCGGTTTGCCACATGCTGTAGGCCTATTGACTGAACAAGAAACCACCAAAAATTTTAACCAGTCATCGTTCTCACAACACTGAGGACCAGTCATTCGAAATGACTTCTCCATGCATTTTATGCATTGGTAAAAGCACTATGATGAAAAGTGTGATATGTTTTCAGTTATCTCCTATACTAATAGAGCCACATGCTCACCGGTTTGCCACATGCTGTAGACCTATGGACTGAACAAGAAACCACCAAAAATTTTAACCAGTCATCGTTCTCACAACACTAAGGACCAGTCATTCGAAATGACTTCTCCATGCATTTTATGCATTGGTAAAAGCACTATGATGAAAAGTGTGATATGTTTTCAGGTATCTCCTATACTAATAGAGCCACATGCTCACCGGTTTGCCACATGCTGTAGGCCTATGGACTGAACAAGAAACCACCAAAAATTTTAACCAGTCATCGTTCTCACAACACTGAGGACCAGTCATTCGAAATGACTTCTCCATGCATTTTATGCATTGGTAAAAGCACTATGATGAAAAGTGTGATATGTTTTCAGGTATCTCCTATACTAATAGAGCCACATGCTCACCGGTTTGCCACATGCTGTAGGCCTATGGACTGAACAAGAAACCACCAAAAAATTTAACCAGTCATCGTTCTCACAACACTGAGGACCAGTCATTCGAAATGACTTCTCCATGCATTTTATGCATTGGTAAAAGCACTATGATGAAAAGTGTGATATGTTTTCAGGTATCTCCTATACTAATAGAGCCACATGCTCACCGGTTTGCCACATGCTGTAGGCCTATGGACTGAACAAGAAACCACCAAAAATTTTAACCAGTCATCGTTCTCACAACACTGAGGACCAGTCATTCGAAATGACTTCTCCATGCATTTTATGCATTGGTAAAAGCACTATGATGAAAAGTGTGATATGTTTTCAGGTATCTCCTATACTAATAGAGCCACATGCTCACCGGTTTGCCACATGCTGTAGGCCTATGGACTGAACAAGAAACCACCAAAAATTTTAACCAGTCATCGTTCTCACAACACTGAGGACCAGTCATTCGAAATGACTTCTCCATGCATTTTATGCATTGGTAAAAGCACTATGATGAAAAGTGTGATATGTTTTCAGGTATCTCCTATACTAATAGAGCCACATGCTCACCGGTTTGCCACATGCTGTAGGCCTATGGACTGAACAAGAAACCACCAAAAATTTTAACCAGTCATCGTTCTCACAACACTGAGGACCAGTCATTCGAAATGACTTCTCTATGCATTTTATGAATTGGTAAAAGCACTATGATGAAAAGTGTGATATGTTTTCAGGTATCTCCTATACTAATAGAGCCACATGCTCACCGGTTTGCCACATGCTGTAGGCCTATGGACTGAACAAGAAACCACCAAAAATTTTAACCAGTCATCGTTCTCACAACACTGAGGACCAGTCATTCGAAATGACTTCTCCATGCATTTTATGCATTGGTAAAAGCACTATGATGAAAAGTGTGATATGTTTTCAGGTATCTCCTATACTAATAGAGCCACATGCTCACCGGTTTGCCACATGCTGTAGGCCTATGGACTGAACAAGAAACCACCAAAAATTTTAACCAGTCATCGTTCTCACAACACTGAGGACCAGTCATTCGAAATGACTTCTCCATGCATTTTATGCATTGGTAAAAGCACTATGATGAAAAGTGTGATATGTTTTCAGGTATCTCCTATACTAATAGAGCCACATGCTCACCGGTTTGCCACATGCTGTAGGCCTATGGACTGAACAAGAAACCACCAAAAATTTTAACCATTCATCGTTCTCAAAACACTGAGGACCAGTCATTCGAAATGACTTCTCCATGCATTTTATGCATTGGTAAAAGCACTATGATGAAAAGTGTGATATGTTTTCAGGTATCTCCTATACTAATAGAGCCACATGCTCACCGGTTTGCCACATGCTGTAGGCCTATGGACTGAACAAGAAACCACCAAAAATTTTAACCAGTCATCGTTCTCACAACACTGAGGACCAGTCATTCGAAATGACTTCTCCATGCATTTTATGCATTGGTAATAGCACTATGATGAAAAGTGTGATATGTTTTCAGGTATCTCCTATACTAATAGAGCCACATGCTCACCGGTTTGCCACATTCTGTAGGCCTATGGACTGAACAAGAAACCACCAAAAATTTTAACCAGTCATCGTTCTCACAACACTGAGGACCAGTCATTCGAAATGACTTCTCCATGCATTTTATGCATTGGTAAAAGCACTATGATGAAAAGTGTGATATGTTTTCAGGTATCTCCTATACTAATAGAGCCACATGCTCACCGGTTTGCCACATGCTGTAGGCCTATGGACTGAACAAATAACCACCAAAAATTTTAACCAGTCATCGTTCTCACAACACTGAGGACCAGTCATTCGAAATGATTCTCCATGCATTTTATGCATTGGTAAAAGCACTATGATGAAAAGTGTGATATGTTTTCAGGTATCTCCTATACTAATAGAGCCACATGCTCACCGGTTTGCCACATGCTGTAGGCCTATGGACTGAACAAGAAACCACCAAAAATTTTAACCAGTCATCGTTCTCACAACACTGAGGACCAGTCATTCGAAATGACTTCTCCATGCATTTTATGCATTGGTAAAAGCACTATGATGAAAAGTGTGATATGTTTTCAGGTATCTCCTATACTAATAGAGCCACATGCTCACCGGTTTGCCACATGCTGTAGGCCTATGGACTGAACAAGAAACCACCAAAAATTTTAACCATTCATCGTTCTCAAAACACTGAGGACCAGTCATTCGAAATGACTTCTCCATGCATTTTATGCATTGGTAAAAGCACTATGATGAAAAGTGTGATATGTTTTCAGGTATCTCCTATACTAATAGAGCCACATGCTCACCGGTTTGCCACATGCTGTAGGCCTATGGACTGAACAAGAAACCACCAAAAATTTTAACCAGTCATCGTTCTCACAACACTGAGGACCAGTCATTCGAAATGACTTCTCCATGCATTTTATGCATTGGTAATAGCACTATGATGAAAAGTGTGATATGTTTTCAGGTATCTCCTATACTAATAGAGCCACATGCTCACCGGTTTGCCACATTCTGTAGGCCTATGGACTGAACAAGAAACCACCAAAAATTTTAACCAGTCATCGTTCTCACAACACTGAGGACCAGTCATTCGAAATGACTTCTCCATGCATTTTATGCATTGGTAAAAGCACTATGATGAAAAGTGTGATATGTTTTCAGGTATCTCCTATACTAATAGAGCCACATGCTCACCGGTTTGCCACATGCTGTAGGCCTATGGACTGAACAAATAACCACCAAAAATTTTAACCAGTCATCGTTCTCACAACACTGAGGACCAGTCATTCGAAATGATTCTCCATGCATTTTATGCATTGGTAAAAGCACTATGATGAAAAGTGTGATATGTTTTCAGGTATCTCCTATACTAATAGAGCCACATGCTCACCGGTTTGCCACATGCTGTAGGCCTATGGACTGAACAAGAAACCACCAAAAATTTTAACCAGTCATCGTTCTCACAACACTGAGGACCAGTCATTCGAAATGACTTCTCCATGCATTTTATGCATTGGTAAAAGCACTATGATGAAAAGTGTGATATGTTTTCAGGTATCTCCTATACTAATAGAGCCACATGCTCACCGGTTTGCCACATGCTGTAGGCCTATGGACTGAACAAGAAACCACCAAAAATTTTAACCAGTCATCGTTCTCACAACACTGAGGACCAGTCATTCGACATGACTTCTCCATGCATTTTATGCATTGGTAAAAGCACTATGATGAAAAGTGTGATATGTTTTCAGGTATCTCCTATACTAATAGAGCCACATGCTCACCGGTTTGCCACATGCTGTAGGCCTATGGACTGAACAAGAAACCACCAAAAATTTTAACCAGTCATCGTTCTCACAACACTGAGGACCAGTCATTCGAAATGACTTCTCCATGCATTTTATGCATTGGTAAAAGCACTATGATGAAAAGTGTGATATGTTTTCAGGTATCTCCTATACTAATAGAGCCACATGCTCACCGGTTTGCCACATGCTGTAGGCCTATGGACTGAACAAGAAACCACCAAAAATTTTAACCAGTCATCGTTCTCACAACACTGAGGACCAGTCATTCGAAATGACTTCTCCATGCATTTTATGCATTGGTAAAAGCACTATGATGAAAAGTGTGATATGTTTTCAGGTATCTCCTATACTAATAGAGCCACATGCTCACCGGTTTGCCACATGCTGTAGGCCTATGGACTGAACAAGAAACCACCAAAAATTTTAACCAGTCATCGTTCTCACAACACTGAGGACCAGTCATTCGAAATGACTTCTCTATGCATTTTATGAATTGGTAAAAGCACTATGATGAAAAGTGTGATATGTTTTCAGGTATCTCCTATACTAATAGAGCCACATGCTCACCGGTTTGCCACATGCTGTAGGCCTATGGACTGAACAAGAAACCACCAAAAATTTTAACCAGTCATCGTTCTCACAACACTGAGGACCAGTCATTCGAAATGACTTCTCCATGCATTTTATGCATTGGTAAAAGCACTATGATGAAAAGTGTGATATGTTTTCAGGTATCTCCTATACTAATAGAGCCACATGCTCACCGGTTTGCCACATGCTGTAGGCCTATGGACTGAACAAGAAACCACCAAAAATTTTAACCAGTCATCGTTCTCACAACACTGAGGACCAGTCATTCGAAATGACTTCTCCATGCATTTTATGCATTGGTAAAAGCACTATGATGAAAAGTGTGATATGTTTTCAGGTATCTCCTATACTAATAGAGCCACATGCTCACCGGTTTGCCACATGCTGTAGGCCTATGGACTGAACAAGAAACCACCAAAAATTTTAACCAGTCATGGTTCTCAAACACTGAGGACCAGTCATTCGAAATGACTTCTCCATGCATTTTATGCATTGGTAAAAGCACTATGATGAAAAGTGTGATATGTTTTCAGGTATCTCCTATACTAATAGAGCCACATGCTCACCGGTTTGCCACATGCTGTAGGCCTATGGACTGAACAAGAAACCACCAAAAATTTTAACCAGTCATCGTTCTCACAACACTGAGGACCAGTCATTCGACATGACTTCTCCATGCATTTTATGCATTGGTAAACGCACTATGATGAAAAGTGTGATGTTTTCAGGTATCTCCTATACTAATAGAGCCACATGCTCACCGGTTTGCCACATGCTGTAGGCCTATGGAATGAACAAGAAACCACCAAAAATTTTAACCAGTCATCGTTCTCACAACACTGAGGACCAGTCATTCGAAATGACTTCTCCATGCATTTTATGCATTGGTAAAATCACTATGATGAAAAGTGTGATATGTTTTCAGGTATCTCCTATGCTAATAGAGCCACATGCTCACCGGTTTGCCACATGCTGTAGGCCTATGGACTGAACAAGAAACCACCAAAAATTTTAACCAGTCATCGTTCTCACAACACTGAGGACCAGTCATTCGAAATGACTTCTCCATGCATTTTATGCATTGGTAAAAGCACTATGATGAAAAGTGTGATATGTTTTCAGGTATCTTCTATACTAATAGAGCCACATGCTCACCGGTTTGCCACATGCTGTAGGCCTATGGACTGAACAAGAAACCACCAAAAATTTTAACCAGTCATCGTTCTCACAACACTGAGGACCAGTCATTCGACATGACTTCTCCATGCATTTTATGCATTGGTAAAAGCACTATGATGAAAAGTGTGATATGTTTTCAGGTATCTCCTATACTAATAGAGCCACATGCTCACCGGTTTGCCACATGCTGTAGGCCTATTGACTGAACAAGAAACCACCAAAAATTTTAACCAGTCATCGTTCTCACAACACTGAGGACCAGTCATTCGAAATTACTTCTCCATGCATTTTATGCATTGGTAAAAGCACTATGATGAAAAGTGTGATATGTTTTCAGTTATCTCCTATACTAATAGAGCCACATGCTCACCGGTTTGCCACATGCTGTAGACCTATGGACTGAACAAGAAACCACCAAAAATTTTAACCAGTCATCGTTCTCACAACACTAAGGACCAGTCATTCGAAATGACTTCTCCATGCATTTTATGCATTGGTAAAAGCACTATGATGAAAAGTGTGATATGTTTTCAGGTATCTCCTATACTAATAGAGCCACATGCTCACCGGTTTGCCACATGCTGTAGGCCTATGGACTGAACAAGAAACCACCAAAAATTTTAACCAGTCATCGTTCTCACAACACTGAGGACCAGTCATTCGAAATGACTTCTCCATGCATTTTATGCATTGGTAAAAGCACTATGATGAAAAGTGTGATATGTTTTCAGGTATCTCCTATACTAATAGAGCCACATGCTCACCGGTTTGCCACATGCTGTAGGCCTATGGACTGAACAAGAAACCACCAAAAAATTTAACCAGTCATCGTTCTCACAACACTGAGGACCAGTCATTCGAAATGACTTCTCCATGCATTTTATGCATTGGTAAAAGCACTATGATGAAAAGTGTGATATGTTTTCAGGTATCTCCTATACTAATAGAGCCACATGCTCACCGGTTTGCCACATGCTGTAGGCCTATGGACTGAACAAGAAACCACCAAAAATTTTAACCAGTCATCGTTCTCACAACACTGAGGACCAGTCATTCGAAATGACTTCTCCATGCATTTTATGCATTGGTAAAAGCACTATGATGAAAAGTGTGATATGTTTTCAGGTATCTCCTATACTAATAGAGCCACATGCTCACCGGTTTGCCACATGCTGTAGGCCTATGGACTGAACAAGAAACCACCAAAAATTTTAACCAGTCATCGTTCTCACAACACTGAGGACCAGTCATTCGAAATGACTTCTCCATGCATTTTATGCATTGGTAAAAGCACTATGATGAAAAGTGTGATATGTTTTCAGGTATCTCCTATACTAATAGAGCCACATGCTCACCGGTTTGCCACATGCTGTAGGCCTATGGACTGAACAAGAAACCACCAAAAATTTTAACCAGTCATCGTTCTCACAACACTGAGGACCAGTCATTCGAAATGACTTCTCTATGCATTTTATGAATTGGTAAAAGCACTATGATGAAAAGTGTGATATGTTTTCAGGTATCTCCTATACTAATAGAGCCACATGCTCACCGGTTTGCCACATGCTGTAGGCCTATGGACTGAACAAGAAACCACCAAAAATTTTAACCAGTCATCGTTCTCACAACACTGAGGACCAGTCATTCGAAATGACTTCTCCATGCATTTTATGCATTGGTAAAAGCACTATGATGAAAAGTGTGATATGTTTTCAGGTATCTCCTATACTAATAGAGCCACATGCTCACCGGTTTGCCACATGCTGTAGGCCTATGGAATGAACAAGAAACCACCAAAAATTTTAACCAGTCATCGTTCTCACAACACTGAGGACCAGTCATTCGAAATGACTTCTCCATGCATTTTATGCATTGGTAAAATCACTATGATGAAAAGTGTGATATGTTTTCAGGTATCTCCTATACTAATAGAGCCACATGCTCACCGGTTTGCCACATGCTGTAGGCCTATGGACTGAACAAGAAACCACCAAAAATTTTAACCAGTCATCGTTCTCACAACACTGAGGACCAGTCATTCGAAATGACTTCTCCATGCATTTTATGCATTGGTAAAAGCACTATGATGAAAAGTGTGATATGTTTTCAGGTATCTCCTATACTAATAGAGCCACATGCTCACCGGTTTGCCACATGCTGTAGGCCTATGGACTGAACAATAAACCACCAAAAATTTTAACCAGTCATCGTTCTCACAACACTGAGGACCAGTCATTCGAAATGACTTCTCCATGCATTTTATGCATTGGTAAAAGCACTATGATGAAAAGTGTGATATGTTTTCAGGTATCTCCTATACTAATAGAGCCACATGCTCACCGGTTTGCCACATGCTGTAGGCCTATGGACTGAACAAGAAACCACCAAAAATTTTAACCAGTCATGGTTCTCAAACACTGAGGACCAGTCATTCGAAATGACTTCTCCATGCATTTTATGCATTGGTAAAAGCACTATGATGAAAAGTGTGATATGTTTTCAGGTATCTCCTATACTAATAGAGCCACATGCTCACCGGTTTGCCACATGCTGTAGGCCTATGGACTGAACAAGAAACCACCAAAAATTTTAACCAGTCATCGTTCTCACAACACTGAGGACCAGTCATTCGAAATGACTTCTCCATGCATTTTATGCATTGGTAAACGCACTATGATGAAAAGTGTGATATGTTTTCAGGTATCTCCTATACTAATAGAGCCACATGCTCACCGGTTTGCCACATGCTGTAGGCCTATGGAATGAACAAGAAACCACCAAAAATTTTAACCAGTCATCGTTCTCACAACACTGAGGACCAGTCATTCGAAATGACTTCTCCATGCATTTTATGCATTGGTAAAATCACTATGATGAAAAGTGTGATATGTTTTCAGGTATCTCCTATGCTAATAGAGCCACATGCTCACCGGTTTGCCACATGCTGTAGGCCTATGGACTGAACAAGAAACCACCAAAAATTTTAACCAGTCATCGTTCTCACAACACTGAGGACCAGTCATTCGAAATGACTTCTCCATGCATTTTATGCATTGGTAAAATCACTATGATGAAAAGTGTGATATGTTTTCAGGTATCTCCTATACTAATAGAGCCACATGCTCACCGGTTTGCCACATGCTGTAGGCCTATGGACTGAACAAGAAACCACCAAAAATTTTAACCAGTCATCGTTCTCACAACACTGAGGACCAGTCATTCGAAATGACTTCTCCATGCATTTTATGCATTGGTAAAAGCACTATGATGAAAAGTGTGATATGTTTTCAGGTATCTCCTATACTAATAGAGCCACATGCTCACCGGTTTGCCACATGCTGTAGGCCTATGGACTGAACAAGAAACCACCAAAAATTTTAACCAGTCATCGTTCTCACAACACTGAGGACCAGTCATTCGAAATGACTTCTCCATGCATTTTATGCATTGGTAAAAGCACTATGATGAAAAGTGTGATATGTTTTCAGGTATCTCCTATACTAATAGAGCCACATGCTCACCGGTTTGCCACATGCTGTAGGCCTATGGACTGAACAAGAAACCACCAAAAATTTTAACCAGTCATGGTTCTCAAACACTGAGGACCAGTCATTCGAAATGACTTCTCCATGCATTTTATGCATTGGTAAAAGCACTATGATGAAAAGTGTGATATGTTTTCAGGTATCTCCTATACTAATAGAGCCACATGCTCACCGGTTTGCCACATGCTGTAGGCCTATGGACTGAACAAGAAACCACCAAAAATTTTAACCAGTCATCGTTCTCACAACACTGAGGACCAGTCATTCGAAATGACTTCTCCATGCATTTTATGCATTGGTAAACGCACTATGATGAAAAGTGTGATATGTTTTCAGGTATCTCCTATACTAATAGAGCCACATGCTCACCGGTTTGCCACATGCTGTAGGCCTATGGAATGAACAAGAAACCACCAAAAATTTTAACCAGTCATCGTTCTCACAACACTGAGGACCAGTCATTCGAAATGACTTCTCCATGCATTTTATGCATTGGTAAAATCACTATGATGAAAAGTGTGATATGTTTTCAGGTATCTCCTATGCTAATAGAGCCACATGCTCACCGGTTTGCCACATGCTGTAGGCCTATGGACTGAACAAGAAACCACCAAAAATTTTAACCAGTCATCGTTCTCACAACACTGAGGACCAGTCATTCGAAATGACTTCTCCATGCATTTTATGCATTGGTAAAAGCACTATGATGAAAAGTGTGATATGTTTTCAGGTATCTTCTATACTAATAGAGCCACATGCTCACCGGTTTGCCACATGCTGTAGGCCTATGGACTGAACAAGAAACCACCAAAAATTTTAACCAGTCATCGTTCTCACAACACTGAGGACCAGTCATTCGACATGACTTCTCCATGCATTTTATGCATTGGTAAAAGCACTATGATGAAAAGTGTGATATGTTTTCAGGTATCTCCTATACTAATAGAGCCACATGCTCACCGGTTTGCCACATGCTGTAGGCCTATTGACTGAACAAGAAACCACCAAAAATTTTAACCAGTCATCGTTCTCACAACACTGAGGACCAGTCATTCGAAATGACTTCTCCATGCATTTTATGCATTGGTAAAAGCACTATGATGAAAAGTGTGATATGTTTTCAGTTATCTCCTATACTAATAGAGCCACATGCTCACCGGTTTGCCACATGCTGTAGACCTATGGACTGAACAAGAAACCACCAAAAATTTTAACCAGTCACCGTTCTCACAACACTAAGGACCAGTCATTCGAAATGACTTCTCCATGCATTTTATGCATTGGTAAAAGCACTATGATGAAAAGTGTGATATGTTTTCAGGTATCTCCTATACTAATAGAGCCACATGCTCACCGGTTTGCCACATGCTGTAGGCCTATGGACTGAACAAGAAACCACCAAAAATTTTAACCAGTCATCGTTCTCACAACACTGAGGACCAGTCATTCGAAATGACTTCTCCATGCATTTTATGCATTGGTAAAAGCACTATGATGAAATGTGTGATATGTTTTCAGGTATCTCCTATACTAATAGAGCCACATGCTCACCGGTTTGCCACATGCTGTAGGCCTATGGACTGAACAAGAAACCACCAAAAAATTTAACCAGTCATCGTTCTCACAACACTGAGGACCAGTCATTCGAAATGACTTCTCCATGCATTTTATGCATTGGTAAAAGCACTATGATGAAAAGTGTGATATGTTTTCAGGTATCTCCTATACTAATAGAGCCACATGCTCACCGGTTTGCCACATGCTGTAGGCCTATGGACTGAACAAGAAACCACCAAAAATTTTAACCAGTCATCGTTCTCACAACACTGAGGACCAGTCATTCGAAATGACTTCTCCATGCATTTTATGCATTGGTAAAAGCACTATGATGAAAAGTGTGATATGTTTTCAGGTATCTCCTATACTAATAGAGCCACATGCTCACCGGTTTGCCACATGCTGTAGGCCTATGGACTGAACAAGAAACCACCAAAAATTTTAACCAGTCATCGTTCTCACAACACTGAGGACCAGTCATTCGAAATGACTTCTCCATGCATTTTATGCATTGGTAAAAGCACTATGATGAAAAGTGTGATATGTTTTCAGGTATCTCCTATACTAATAGAGCCACATGCTCACCGGTTTGCCACATGCTGTAGGCCTATGGACTGAACAAGAAACCACCAAAAATTTTAACCAGTCATCGTTCTCACAACACTGAGGACCAGTCATTCGAAATGACTTCTCTATGCATTTTATGAATTTTTAAAAGCACTATGATGAAAAGTGTGATATGTTTTCAGGTATCTCCTATACTAATAGAGCCACATGCTCACCGGTTTGCCACATGCTGTAGGCCTATGGACTGAACAAGAAACCACCAAAAATTTTAACCAGTCATCGTTCTCACAACACTGAGGACCAGTCATTCGAAATGACTTCTCCATGCATTTTATGCATTGGTAAAAGCACTATGATGAAAAGTGTGATATGTTTTCAGGTATCTCCTATACTAATAGAGCCACATGCTCACCGGTTTGCCACATGCTGTAGGCCTATGGACTGAACAAGAAACCACCAAAAATTTTAACCAGTCATCGTTCTCACAACACTGAGGACCAGTCATTCGAAATGACTTCTCCATGCATTTTATGCATTGGTAAAAGCACTATGATGAAAAGTGTGATATGTTTTCAGGTATCTCCTATACTAATAGAGCCACATGCTCACCGGTTTGCCACATGCTGTAGGCCTATGGACTGAACAAGAAACCACCAAAAATTTTAACCAGTCATCGTTCTCAAAACACTGAGGACCAGTCATTCGAAATGACTTCTCCATGCATTTTATGCATTGGTAAAAGCACTATGATGAAAAGTGTGATATGTTTTCAGGTATCTCCTATACTAATAGAGCCACATGCTCACCGGTTTGCCACATGCTGTAGGCCTATGGACTGAACAAGAAACCACCAAAAATTTTAACCAGTCATCGTTCTCACAACACTGAGGACCAGTCATTCGAAATGACTTCTCCATGCATTTTATGCATTGGTAATAGCACTATGATGAAAAGTGTGATATGTTTTCAGGTATCTCCTATACTAATAGAGCCACATGCTCACCGGTTTGCCACATTCTGTAGGCCTATGGACTGAACAAGAAACCACCAAAAATTTTAACCAGTCATCGTTCTCACAACACTGAGGACCAGTCATTCGAAATGACTTCTCCATGCATTTTATGCATTGGTAAAAGCACTATGATGAAAAGTGTGATATGTTTTCAGGTATCTCCTATACTAATAGAGCCACATGCTCACCGGTTTGCCACATGCTGTAGGCCTATGGACTGAACAAATAACCACCAAAAATTTTAACCAGTCATCGTTCTCACAACACTGAGGACCAGTCATTCGAAATGATTCTCCATGCATTTTATGCATTGGTAAAAGCACTATGATGAAAAGTGTGATATGTTTTCAGGTATCTCCTATACTAATAGAGCCACATGCTCACCGGTTTGCCACATGCTGTAGGCCTATGGACTGAACAAGAAACCACCAAAAATTTTAACCAGTCATCGTTCTCACAACACTGAGGACCAGTCATTCGAAATGACTTCTCCATGCATTTTATGCATTGGTAAAAGCACTATGATGAAAAGTGTGATATGTTTTCAGGTATCTCCTATACTAATAGAGCCACATGCTCACCGGTTTGCCACATGCTGTAGGCCTATGGACTGAACAAGAAACCACCAAAAATTTTAACCAGTCATCGTTCTCACAACACTGAGGACCAGTCATTCGACATGACTTCTCCATGCATTTTATGCATTGGTAAAAGCACTATGATGAAAAGTGTGATATGTTTTCAGGTATCTCCTATACTAATAGAGCCACATGCTCACCGGTTTGCCACATGCTGTAGGCCTATGGACTGAACAAGAAACCACCAAAAATTTTAACCAGTCATCGTTCTCACAACACTGAGGACCAGTCATTCGAAATGACTTCTCCATGCATTTTATGCATTGGTAAAAGCACTATGATGAAAAGTGTGATATGTTTTCAGGTATCTCCTATACTAATAGAGCCACATGCTCACCGGTTTGCCACATGCTGTAGGCCTATGGACTGAACAAGAAACCACCAAAAATTTTAACCAGTCATCGTTCTCACAACACTGAGGACCAGTCATTCGAAATGACTTCTCTATGCATTTTATGAATTGGTAAAAGCACTATGATGAAAAGTGTGATATGTTTTCAGGTATCTCCTATACTAATAGAGCCACATGCTCACCGGTTTGCCACATGCTGTAGGCCTATGGACTGAACAAGAAACCACCAAAAATTTTAACCAGTCATCGTTCTCACAACACTGAGGACCAGTCATTCGAAATGACTTCTCCATGCATTTTATGCATTGGTAAAAGCACTATGATGAAAAGTGTGATATGTTTTCAGGTATCTCCTATACTAATAGAGCCACATGCTCACCGGTTTGCCACATGCTGTAGGCCTATGGACTGAACAAGAAACCACCAAAAATTTTAACCAGTCATCGTTCTCACAACACTGAGGACCAGTCATTCGAAATGACTTCTCCATGCATTTTATGCATTGGTAAAAGCACTATGATGAAAAGTGTGATATGTTTTCAGGTATCTCCTATACTAATAGAGCCACATGCTCACCGGTTTGCCACATGCTGTAGGCCTATGGACTGAACAAGAAACCACCAAAAATTTTAACCAGTCATGGTTCTCAAACACTGAGGACCAGTCATTCGAAATGACTTCTCCATGCATTTTATGCATTGGTAAAAGCACTATGATGAAAAGTGTGATATGTTTTCAGGTATCTCCTATACTAATAGAGCCACATGCTCACCGGTTTGCCACATGCTGTAGGCCTATGGACTGAACAAGAAACCACCAAAAATTTTAACCAGTCATCGTTCTCACAACACTGAGGACCAGTCATTCGAAATGACTTCTCCATGCATTTTATGCATTGGTAAACGCACTATGATGAAAAGTGTGATATGTTTTCAGGTATCTCCTATACTAATAGAGCCACATGCTCACCGGTTTGCCACATGCTGTAGGCCTATGGAATGAACAAGAAACCACCAAAAATTTTAACCAGTCATCGTTCTCACAACACTGAGGACCAGTCATTCGAAATGACTTCTCCATGCATTTTATGCATTGGTAAAATCACTATGATGAAAAGTGTGATATGTTTTCAGGTATCTCCTATGCTAATAGAGCCACATGCTCACCGGTTTGCCACATGCTGTAGGCCTATGGACTGAACAAGAAACCACCAAAAATTTTAACCAGTCATCGTTCTCACAACACTGAGGACCAGTCATTCGAAATGACTTCTCCATGCATTTTATGCATTGGTAAAAGCACTATGATGAAAAGTGTGATATGTTTTCAGGTATCTTCTATACTAATAGAGCCACATGCTCACCGGTTTGCCACATGCTGTAGGCCTATGGACTGAACAAGAAACCACCAAAAATTTTAACCAGTCATCGTTCTCACAACACTGAGGACCAGTCATTCGACATGACTTCTCCATGCATTTTATGCATTGGTAAAAGCACTATGATGAAAAGTGTGATATGTTTTCAGGTATCTCCTATACTAATAGAGCCACATGCTCACCGGTTTGCCACATGCTGTAGGCCTATTGACTGAACAAGAAACCACCAAAAATTTTAACCAGTCATCGTTCTCACAACACTGAGGACCAGTCATTCGAAATGACTTCTCCATGCATTTTATGCATTGGTAAAAGCACTATGATGAAAAGTGTGATATGTTTTCAGTTATCTCCTATACTAATAGAGCCACATGCTCACCGGTTTGCCACATGCTGTAGACCTATGGACTGAACAAGAAACCACCAAAAATTTTAACCAGTCATCGTTCTCACAACACTAAGGACCAGTCATTCGAAATGACTTCTCCATGCATTTTATGCATTGGTAAAAGCACTATGATGAAAAGTGTGATATGTTTTCAGGTATCTCCTATACTAATAGAGCCACATGCTCACCGGTTTGCCACGTGCTGTAGGCCTATGGACTGAACAAGAAACCACCAAAAATTTTAACCAGTCATCGTTCTCACAACACTGAGGACCAGTCATTCGAAATGACTTCTCCATGCATTTTATGCATTGGTAAAAGCACTATGATGAAAAGTGTGATATGTTTTCAGGTATCTCCTATACTAATAGAGCCACATGCTCACCGGTTTGCCACATGCTGTAGGCCTATGGACTGAACAAGAAACCACCAAAAAATTTAACCAGTCATCGTTCTCACAACACTGAGGACCAGTCATTCGAAATGACTTCTCCATGCATTTTATGCATTGGTAAAAGCACTATGATGAAAAGTGTGATATGTTTTCAGGTATCTCCTATACTAATAGAGCCACATGCTCACCGGTTTGCCACATGCTGTAGGCCTATGGACTGAACAAGAAACCACCAAAAATTTTAACCAGTCATCGTTCTCACAACACTGAGGACCAGTCATTCGAAATGACTTCTCCATGCATTTTATGCATTGGTAAAAGCACTATGATGAAAAGTGTGATATGTTTTCAGGTATCTCCTATACTAATAGAGCCACATGCTCACCGGTTTGCCACATGCTGTAGGCCTATGGACTGAACAAGAAACCACCAAAAATTTTAACCAGTCATCGTTCTCACAACACTGAGGACCAGTCATTCGAAATGACTTCTCCATGCATTTTATGCATTGGTAAAAGCACTATGATGAAAAGTGTGATATGTTTTCAGGTATCTCCTATACTAATAGAGCCACATGCTCACCGGTTTGCCACATGCTGTAGGCCTATGGACTGAACAAGAAACCACCAAAAATTTTAACCAGTCATCGTTCTCACAACACTGAGGACCAGTCATTCGAAATTACTTCTCTATGCATTTTATGAATTGGTAAAAGCACTATGATGAAAAGTGTGATATGTTTTCAGGTATCTCCTATACTAATAGAGCCACATGCTCACCGGTTTGCCACATGCTGTAGGCCTATGGACTGAACAAGAAACCACCAAAAATTTTAACCAGTCATCGTTCTCACAACACTGAGGACCAGTCATTCGAAATGACTTCTCCATGCATTTTATGCATTGGTAAAAGCACTATGATGAAAAGTGTGATATGTTTTCAGGTATCTCCTATACTAATAGAGCCACATGCTCACCGGTTTGCCACATGCTGTAGGCCTATGGAATGAACAAGAAACCACCAAAAATTTTAACCAGTCATCGTTCTCACAACACTGAGGACCAGTCATTCGAAATGACTTCTCCATGCATTTTATGCATTGGTAAAATCACTATGATGAAAAGTGTGATATGTTTTCAGGTATCTCCTATACTAATAGAGCCACATGCTCACCGGTTTGCCACATGCTGTAGGCCTATGGACTGAACAAGAAACCACCAAAAATTTTAACCAGTCATCGTTCTCACAACACTGAGGACCAGTCATTCGAAATGACTTCTCCATGCATTTTATGCATTGGTAAAAGCACTATGATGAAAAGTGTGATATGTTTTCAGGTATCTTCTATACTAATAGAGCCACATGCTCACCGGTTTGCCACATGCTGTAGGCCTATGGACTGAACAAGAAACCACCAAAAATTTTAACCAGTCATCGTTCTCACAACACTGAGGACCAGTCATTCGACATGACTTCTCCATACATTTTATGCATTGGTAAAAGCACTATGATGAAAAGTGTGATATGTTTTCAGGTATCTCCTATATTAATAGAGCCACATGCTCACCGGTTTGCCACATGCTGTAGGCCTATGGACTGAACAAGAAACCACCAAAAATTTTAACCAGTCATCGTTCTCACAACACTGAGGACCAGTCATTCGAAATGACTTCTCCATGCATTTTATGCATTGGTAAAAGCACTATGATGAAAAGTGTGATATGTTTTCAGATATCTCCTATACTAATAGAGCCACATGCTCACCGGTTTGCCACATGCTGTAGGCCTATGGACTGAACAAGAAACCACCAAAAATTTTAACCAGTCATGGTTCTCAAACACTGAGGACCAGTCAGTCGAAATGACTTCTCCATGCATTTTATGCATTGGTAAAAGCACTATGATGAAAAGTGTGATATGTTTTCAGGTATCTCCTATACTAATAGAGCCACATGCTCACCGGTTTGCCACATGCTGTAGGCCTATGGACTGAACAAGAAACCACCAAAAATTTTAACCAGTCATCGTTCTCACAACACTGAGGACCAGTCATTCGAAATGACTTCTCCATGCATTTCATGCATTGGTAAACGCACTATGATGAAAAGTGTGATATGTTTTCAGGTATCTCCTATACTAATAGAGCCACATGCTCACCGGTTTGCCACATGCTGTAGGCCTATGGAATGAACAAGAAACCACCAAAAATTTTAACCAGTCATCGTTCTCACAACACTGAGGACCAGTCATTCGAAATTACTTCTCCATGCATTTTATGCATTGGTAAAATCACTATGATGAAAAGTGTGATATGTTTTCAGGTATCTCCTATACTAATAGAGCCACATGCTCACCGGTTTGCCACATGCTGTAGGCCTATGGACTGAACAAGAAACCACCAAAAATTTTAACCAGTCATCGTTCTCACAACACTGAGGACCAGTCATTCGAAATGACTTCTCCATGCATTTTATGCATTGGTAAAAGCACTATGATGAAAAGTGTGATATGTTTTCAGGTATCTTCTATACTTATAGAGCCACATGCTCACCGGTTTGCCACATGCTGTAGGCCTATGGACTGAACAAGAAACCACCAAAAATTTTAACCAGTCATCGTTCTCACAACACTGAGGACCAGTCATTCGACATGACTTCTCCATGCATTTTATGCATTGGTAAAAGCACTATGATGAAAAGTGTGATATGTTTTCAGGTATCTCCTATACTAATAGAGCCACATGCTCACCGGTTTGCCACATGCTGTAGGCCTATGGACTGAACAAGAAACCACCAAAAATTTTAACCAGTCATCGTTCTCACAACACTGAGGACCAGTCATTCGAAATGACTTCTCCATGCATTTTATGCATTGGTAAAAGCACTATGATGAAAAGTGTGATATGTTTTCAGGTATCTCCTATACTAATAGAGCCACATGCTCACCGGTTTGCCACATGCTGTAGGCCTATGGACTGAACAAGAAACCACCAAAAATTTTAACCAGTCATCGTTCTCACAACACTGAGGACCAGTCATTCGAAATGACTTCTCCATGCATTTTATGCATTGGTAAACGCACTATGATGAAAAGTGTGATATGTTTTCAGGTATCTCCTATACTAATAGAGCCACATGCTCACCGGTTTGCCACATGCTGTAGGCCTATGGAATGAACAAGAAACCACCAAAAATTTTAACCAGTCATCGTTCTCACAACACTGAGGACCAGTCATTCGAAATTACTTCTCCATGCATTTTATGCATTGGTAAAATCACTATGATGAAAAGTGTGATATGTTTTCAGGTATCTCCTATACTAATAGAGCCACATGCTCACCGGTTTGCCACATGCTGTAGGCCTATGGACTGAACAAGAAACCACCAAAAATTTTAACCAGTCATCGTTCTCACAACACTGAGGACCAGTCATTCGAAATGACTTCTCCATGCATTTTATGCATTGGTAAAAGCACTATGATGAAAAGTGTGATATGTTTTCAGGTATCTTCTATACTAATAGAGCCACATGCTCACCGGTTTGCCACATGCTGTAGGCCTATGGACTGAACAAGAAACCACCAAAAATTTTAACCAGTCATCGTTCTCACAACACTGAGGACCAGTCATTCGACATGACTTCTCCATGCATTTTATGCATTGGTAAAAGCACTATGATGAAAAGTGTGATATGTTTTCAGGTATCTCCTATACTAATAGAGCCACATGCTCACCGGTTTGCCACATGCTGTAGGCCTATGGACTGAACAAGAAACCACCAAAAATTTTAACCAGTCATCGTTCTCACAACACTGAGGACCAGTCATTCGAAATGACTTCTCCATGCATTTTATGCATTGGTAAAAGCACTATGATGAAAAGTGTGATATGTTTTCAGGTATCTCCTATACTAATAGAGCCACATGCTCACCGGTTTGCCACATGCTGTAGGCCTATGGACTGAACAAGAAACCACCAAAAATTTTAACCAGTCATCGTTCTCACAACACTGAGGACCAGTCATTCGACATGACTTCTCCATGCATTTTATGCATTGGTAAAAGCACTATGATGAAAAGTGTGATATGTTTTCAGGTATCTCCTATACTAATAGAGCCACATGCTCACCGGTTTGCCACATGCTGTAGGCCTATTGACTGAACAAGAAACCACCAAAAATTTTAACCAGTCATCGTTCTCACAACACTGAGGACCAGTCATTCGAAATGACTTCTCCATGCATTTTATGCATTGGTAAAAGCACTATGATGAAAAGTGTGATATGTTTTCAGGTATCTCCTATACTAATAGAGCCACATGCTCACCGGTTTGCCACATGCTGTAGGCCTATGGACTGAACAAGAAACCACCAAAAATTTTAACCAGTCATCGTTCTCACAACACTGAGGACCAGTCATTCGAAATGACTTCTCCATGCATTTTATGCATTGGTAAAAGCACTATGATGAAAAGTGTGATATGTTTTCAGGTATCTCCTATACTAATAGAGCCACATGCTCACCGGTTTGCCACATGCTGTAGGCCTATGGACTGAACAAGAAACCACCAAAAATTTTAACCAGTCATCGTTCTCACAACACTGAGGACCAGTCATTCGAAATGACTTCTCCATGCATTTTATGCATTGGTAAAAGCACTATGATGAAAAGTGTGATATGTTTTCAGGTATCTCCTATACTAATAGAGCCACATGCTCACCGGTTTGCCACGTGCTGTAGGCCTATGGACTGAACAAGAAACCACCAAAAATTTTAACCAGTCATCGTTCTCACAACACTGAGGACCAGTCATTCGAAATGACTTCTCCATGCATTTTATGCATTGGTAAAAGCACTATGATGAAAAGTGTGATATGTTTTCAGGTATCTCCTATACTAATAGAGCCACATGCTCACCGGTTTGCCACATGCTGTAGGCCTATGGAATGAACAAGAAACCACCAAAAATTTTAACCAGTCATCGTTCTCACAACACTGAGGACCAGTCATTCGAAATGACTTCTCCATGCATTTTATGCATTGGTAAAATCACTATGATGAAAAGTGTGATATGTTTTCAGGTATCTCCTATACTAATAGAGCCACATGCTCACCGGTTTGCCACATGCTGTAGGCCTATGGACTGAACAAGAAACCACCAAAAATTTTAACCAGTCATCGTTCTCACAACACTGAGGACCAGTCATTCGAAATGACTTCTCCATGCATTTTATGCATTGGTAAAAGCACTATGATGAAAAGTGTGATATGTTTTCAGGTATCTTCTATACTAATAGAGCCACATGCTCACCGGTTTGCCACATGCTGTAGGCCTATGGACTGAACAAGAAACCACCAAAAATTTTAACCAGTCATCGTTCTCACAACACTGAGGACCAGTCATTCGACATGACTTCTCCATGCATTTTATGCATTGGTAAAAGCACTATGATGAAAAGTGTGATATGTTTTCAGGTATCTCCTATATTAATAGAGCCACATGCTCACCGGTTTGCCACATGCTGTAGGCCTATGGACTGAACAAGAAACCACCAAAAATTTTAACCAGTCATCGTTCTCACAACACTGAGGACCAGTCATTCGAAATGACTTCTCCATGCATTTTATGCATTGGTAAAAGCACTATGATGAAAAGTGTGATATGTTTTCAGTTATCTCCTATACTAATAGAGCCACATGCTCACCGGTTTGCCACATGCTGTAGACCTATGGACTGAACAAGAAACCACCAAAAATTTTAACCAGTCATCGTTCTCACAACACTGAGGACCAGTCATTCGAAATGACTTCTCCATGCATTTTATGCATTGGTAAAAGCACTATGATGAAAAGTGTGATATGTTTTCAGGTATCTCCTATACTAATAGAGCCACATGCTCACCGGTTTGCCACATGCTGTAGGCCTATGGACTGAACAAGAAACCACCAAAAATTTTAACCAGTCATCGTTCTCACAACACTGAGGACCAGTCATTCGAAATGACTTCTCCATGCATTTTATGCATTGGTAAAAGCACTATGATGAAAAGTGTGATATGTTTTCAGGTATCTCCTATACTAATAGAGCCACATGCTCACCGGTTTGCCACATGCTGTAGGCCTATGGACTGAACAAGAAACCACCAAAAATTTTAACCAGTCATGGTTCTCAAACACTGAGGACCAGTCATTCGAAATGACTTCTCCATGCATTTTATGCATTGGTAAAAGCACTATGATGAAAAGTGTGATATGTTTTCAGGTATCTCCTATACTAATAGAGCCACATGCTCACCGGTTTGCCACATGCTGTAGGCCTATGGACTGAACAAGAAACCACCAAAAATTTTAACCAGTCATCGTTCTCACAACACTGAGGACCAGTCATTCGAAATGACTTCTCCATGCATTTTATGCATTGGTAAACGCACTATGATGAAAAGTGTGATATGTTTTCAGGTATCTCCTATACTAATAGAGCCACATGCTCACCGGTTTGCCACATGCTGTAGGCCTATGGAATGAACAAGAAACCACCAAAAATTTTAACCAGTCATCGTTCTCACAACACTGAGGACCAGTCATTCGAAATGACTTCTCCATGCATTTTATGCATTGGTAAAATCACTATGATGAAAAGTGTGATATGTTTTCAGGTATCTCCTATACTAATAGAGCCACATGCTCACCGGTTTGCCACATGCTGTAGGCCTATGGACTGAACAAGAAACCACCAAAAATTTTAACCAGTCATCGTTCTCACAACACTGAGGACCAGTCATTCGAAATGACTTCTCCATGCATTTTATGCATTGGTAAAAGCACTATGATGAAAAGTGTGATATGTTTTCAGGTATCTCCTATACTAATAGAGCCACATGCTCACCGGTTTGCCACATGCTGTAGGCCTATGGACTGAACAAGAAACCACCAAAAATTTTAACCAGTCATGGTTCTCAAACACTGAGGACCAGTCATTCGAAATGACTTCTCCATGCATTTTATGCATTGGTAAAAGCACTATGATGAAAAGTGTGATATGTTTTCAGGTATCTCCTATACTAATAGAGCCACATGCTCACCGGTTTGCCACATGCTGTAGGCCTATGGACTGAACAAGAAACCACCAAAAATTTTAACCAGTCATCGTTCTCACAACACTGAGGACCAGTCATTCGAAATGACTTCTCCATGCATTTTATGCATTGGTAAACGCACTATGATGAAAAGTGTGATATGTTTTCAGGTATCTCCTATACTAATAGAGCCACATGCTCACCGGTTTGCCACATGCTGTAGGCCTATGGAATGAACAAGAAACCACCAAAAATTTTAACCAGTCATCGTTCTCACAACACTGAGGACCAGTCATTCGAAATGACTTCTCCATGCATTTTATGCATTGGTAAAATCACTATGATGAAAAGTGTGATATGTTTTCAGGTATCTCCTATGCTAATAGAGCCACATGCTCACCGGTTTGCCACATGCTGTAGGCCTATGGACTGAACAAGAAACCACCAAAAATTTTAACCAGTCATCGTTCTCACAAGACTGAGGACCAGTCATTCGAAATGACTTCTCCATGCATTTTATGCATTGGTAAAAGCACTATGATGAAAAGTGTGATATGTTTTCAGGTATCTTCTATACTAATAGAGCCACATGCTCACCGGTTTGCCACATGCTGTAGGCCTATGGACTGAACAAGAAACCACCAAAAATTTTAACCAGTCATCGTTCTCACAACACTGAGGACCAGTCATTCGACATGACTTCTCCATGCATTTTATGCATTGGTAAAAGCACTATGATGAAAAGTGTGATATGTTTTCAGGTATCTCCTATACTAATAGAGCCACATGCTCACCGGTTTGCCACATGCTGTAGGCCTATTGACTGAACAAGAAACCACCAAAAATTTTAACCAGTCATCGTTCTCACAACACTGAGGACCAGTCATTCGAAATGACATCTCCATGCATTTTATGCATTGGTAAAAGCACTATGATGAAAAGTGTGATATGTTTTCAGTTATCTCCTATACTAATAGAGCCACATGCTCACCGGTTTGCCACATGCTGTAGGCCTATAGACTGAACAAGAAACCACCAAAAATTTTAACCAGTCATCGTTCTCACAACACTGAGGACCAGTCATTCGAAATGACTTCTCCATGCATTTTATGCATTGGTAAAAGCACTATGATGAAAAGTGTGATATGTTTTCAGGTATCTCCTATACTAATAGAGCCACATGCTCACGGGTTTGCCACATGCTGTAGGCCTATGGACTGAACAAGAAACCACCAAAAATTTTAACCAGTCATCGTTCTCACAACACTGAGGACCAGTCATTCGAAATGACTTCTCCATGCATTTTATGCATTGGTAAACGCACTATGATGAAAAGTGTGATATGTTTTCAGGTATCTCCTATACTAATAGAGCCACATGCTCACCGGTTTGCCACATGCTGTAGGCCTATGGACTGAACAAGAAACCACCAAAAATTTTAACCAGTCATGGTTCTCAAACACTGAGGACCAGTCATTCGAAATGACTTCTCCATGCATTTTATGCATTGGTAAAAGCACTATGATGAAAAGTGTGATATGTTTTCAGGTATCTCCTATACTAATAGAGCCACATGCTCACCGGTTTGCCACATGCTGTAGGCCTATGGACTGAACAAGAAACCACCAAAAATTTTAACCAGTCATCGTTCTCACAACACTGAGGACCAGTCATTCGAAATGACTTCTCCATGCATTTTATGCATTGGTAAACGCACTATGATGAAAAGTGTGATATGTTTTCAGGTATCTCCTATACTAATAGAGCCACATGCTCACCGGTTTGCCACATGCTGTAGGCCTATGGACTGAACAAGAAACCACCAAAAATTTTAACCAGTCATGGTTCTCAAACACTGAGGACCAGTCATTCGAAATGACTTCTCCATGCATTTTATGCATTGGTAAAAGCACTATGATGAAAAGTGTGATATGTTTTCAGGTATCTCCTATACTAATAGAGCCACATGCTCACCGGTTTGCCACATGCTGTAGGCCTATGGACTGAACAAGAAACCACCAAAAATTTTAACCAGTCATCCTTCTCACAACACTGAGGACCAGTCATTCGAAATGACTTCTCCATGCATTTTATGCATTGGTAAACGCACTATGATGAAAAGTGTGATATGTTTTCAGGTATCTCCTATACTAATAGAGCCACATGCTCACCGGTTTGCCACATGCTGTAGGCCTATGGAATGAACAAGAAACCACCAAAAATTTTAACCAGTCATCGTTCTCACAACACTGAGGACCAGTCATTCGAAATGACTTCTCCATGCATTTTATGCATTGGTAAAATCACTATGATGAAAAGTGTGATATGTTTTCAGGTATCTCCTATACTAATAGAGCCACATGCTCACCGGTTTGCCACATGCTGTAGGCCTATGGACTGAACAAGAAACCACCAAAAATTTTAACCAGTCATCGTTCTCACAACACTGAGGACCAGTCATTCGAAATGACTTCTCCATGCATTTTATGCATTGGTAAAAGCACTATGATGAAAAGTGTGATATGTTTTCAGGTATCTCCTATACTAATAGAGCCACATGCTCACCGGTTTGCCACATGCTGTAGGCCTATGGACTGAACAAGAAACCACCAAAAATTTTAACCAGTCATGGTTCTCAAACACTGAGGACCAGTCATTCGAAATGACTTCTCCATGCATTTTATGCATTGGTAAAAGCACTATGATGAAAAGTGTGATATGTTTTCAGGTATCTCCTATACTAATAGAGCCACATGCTCACCGGTTTGCCACATGCTGTAGGCCTATGGACTGAACAAGAAACCACCAAAAATTTTAACCAGTCATCGTTCTCACAACACTGAGGACCAGTCATTCGAAATGACTTCTCCATGCATTTTATGCATTGGTAAACGCACTATGATGAAAAGTGTGATATGTTTTCAGGTATCTCCTATACTAATAGAGCCACATGCTCACCGGTTTGCCACATGCTGTAGGCCTATGGAATGAACAAGAAACCACCAAAAATTTTAACCAGTCATCGTTCTCACAACACTGAGGACCAGTCATTCGAAATGACTTCTCCATGCATTTTATGCATTGGTAAAATCACTATGATGAAAAGTGTGATATGTTTTCAGGTATCTCCTATGCTAATAGAGCCACATGCTCACCGGTTTGCCACATGCTGTAGGCCTATGGACTGAACAAGAAACCACCAAAAATTTTAACCAGTCATCGTTCTCACAACACTGAGGACCAGTCATTCGAAATGACTTCTCCATGCATTTTATGCATTGGTAAAAGCACTATGATGAAAAGTGTGATATGTTTTCAGGTATCTTCTATACTAATAGAGCCACATGCTCACCGGTTTGCCACATGCTGTAGGCCTATGGACTGAACAAGAAACCACCAAAAATTTTAACCAGTCATCGTTCTCACAACACTGAGGACCAGTCATTCGACATGACTTCTCCATGCATTTTATGCATTGGTAAAAGCACTATGATGAAAAGTGTGATATGTTTTCAGGTATCTCCTATACTAATAGAGCCACATGCTCACCGGTTTGCCACATGCTGTAGGCCTATTGACTGAACAAGAAACCACCAAAAATTTTAACCAGTCATCGTTCTCACAACACTGAGGACCAGTCATTCGAAATGACTTCTCCATGCATTTTATGCATTGGTAAAAGCACTATGATGAAAAGTGTGATATGTTTTCAGTTATCTCCTATACTAATAGAGCCACATGCTCACCGGTTTGCCACATGCTGTAGACCTATGGACTGAACAAGAAACCACCAAAAATTTTAACCAGTCATCGTTCTCACAACACTAAGGACCAGTCATTCGAAATGACTTCTCCATGCATTTTATGCATTGGTAAAAGCACTATGATGAAAAGTGTGATATGTTTTCAGGTATCTCCTATACTAATAGAGCCACATGCTCACCGGTTTGCCACATGCTGTAGGCCTATGGACTGAACAAGAAACCACCAAAAATTTTAACCAGTCATCGTTCTCACAACACTGAGGACCAGTCATTCGAAATGACTTCTCCATGCATTTTATGCATTGGTAAAAGCACTATGATGAAAAGTGTGATATGTTTTCAGGTATCTCCTATACTAATAGAGCCACATGCTCACCGGTTTGCCACATGCTGTAGGCCTATGGACTGAACAAGAAACCACCAAAAAATTTAACCAGTCATCGTTCTCACAACACTGAGGACCAGTCATTCGAAATGACTTCTCCATGCATTTTATGCATTGGTAAAAGCACTATGATGAAAAGTGTGATATGTTTTCAGGTATCTCCTATACTAATAGAGCCACATGCTCACCGGTTTGCCACATGCTGTAGGCCTATGGACTGAACAAGAAACCACCAAAAATTTTAACCAGTCATCGTTCTCACAACACTGAGGACCAGTCATTCGAAATGACTTCTCCATGCATTTTATGCATTGGTAAAAGCACTATGATGAAAAGTGTGATATGTTTTCAGGTATCTCCTATACTAATAGAGCCACATGCTCACCGGTTTGCCACATGCTGTAGGCCTATGGACTGAACAAGAAACCACCAAAAATTTTAACCAGTCATCGTTCTCACAACACTGAGGACCAGTCATTCGAAATGACTTCTCTATGCATTTTATGAATTGGTAAAAGCACTATGATGAAAAGTGTGATATGTTTTCAGGTATCTCCTATACTAATAGAGCCACATGCTCACCGGTTTGCCACATGCTGTAGGCCTATGGACTGAACAAGAAACCACCAAAAATTTTAACCAGTCATCGTTCTCACAACACTGAGGACCAGTCATTCGAAATGACTTCTCCATGCATTTTATGCATTGGTAAAAGCACTATGATGAAAAGTGTGATATGTTTTCAGGTATCTCCTATACTAATAGAGCCACATGCTCACCGGTTTGCCACATGCTGTAGGCCTATGGACTGAACAAGAAACCACCAAAAATTTTAACCAGTCATCGTTCTCACAACACTGAGGACCAGTCATTCGAAATGACTTCTCCATGCATTTTATGCATTGGTAAAAGCACTATGATGAAAAGTGTGATATGTTTTCAGGTATCTCCTATACTAATAGAGCCACATGCTCACCGGTTTGCCACATGCTGTAGGCCTATGGACTGAACAAGAAACCACCAAAAATTTTAACCAGTCATGGTTCTCAAACACTGAGGACCAGTCATTCGAAATGACTTCTCCATGCATTTTATGCATTGGTAAAAGCACTATGATGAAAAGTGTGATATGTTTTCAGGTATCTCCTATACTAATAGAGCCACATGCTCACCGGTTTGCCACATGCTGTAGGCCTATGGACTGAACAAGAAACCACCAAAAATTTTAACCAGTCATCGTTCTCACAACACTGAGGACCAGTCATTCGAAATGACTTCTCCATGCATTTTATGCATTGGTAAACGCACTATGATGAAAAGTGTGATATGTTTTCAGGTATCTCCTATACTAATAGAGCCACATGCTCACCGGTTTGCCACATGCTGTAGGCCTATGGAATGAACAAGAAACCACCAAAAATTTTAACCAGTCATCGTTCTCACAACACTGAGGACCAGTCATTCGAAATGACTTCTCCATGCATTTTATGCATTGGTAAAATAACTATGATGAAAAGTGTGATATGTTTTCAGGTATCTCCTATGCTAATAGAGCCACATGCTCACCGGTTTGCCACATGCTGTAGGCCTATGGACTGAACAAGAAACCACCAAAAATTTTAACCAGTCATCGTTCTCACAACACTGAGGACCAGTCATTCGAAATGACTTCTCCATGCATTTTATGCATTGGTAAAAGCACTATGATGAAAAGTGTGATATGTTTTCAGGTATCTTCTATACTAATAGAGCCACATGCTCACCGGTTTGCCACATGCTGTAGGCCTATGGACTGAACAAGAAACCACCAAAAATTTTAACCAGTCATCGTTCTCACAACACTGAGGACCAGTCATTCGACATGACTTCTCCATGCATTTTATGCATTGGTAAAAGCACTATGATGAAAAGTGTGATATGTTTTCAGGTATCTCCTATACTAATAGAGCCACATGCTCACCGGTTTGCCACATGCTGTAGGCCTATTGACTGAACAAGAAACCACCAAAAATTTTAACCAGTCATCGTTCTCACAACACTGAGGACCAGTCATTCGAAATGACTTCTCCATGCATTTTATGCATTGGTAAAAGCACTATGATGAAAAGTGTGATATGTTTTCAGTTATCTCCTATACTAATAGAGCCACATGCTCACCGGTTTGCCACATGCTGTAGACCTATGGACTGAACAAGAAACCACCAAAAATTTTAACCAGTCATCGTTCTCACAACACTAAGGACCAGTCATTCGAAATGACTTCTCCATGCATTTTATGCATTGGTAAAAGCACTATGATGAAAAGTGTGATATGTTTTCAGGTATCTCCTATACTAATAGAGCCACATGCTCACCGGTTTGCCACATGCTGTAGGCCTATGGACTGAACAAGAAACCACCAAAAATTTTAACCAGTCATCGTTCTCACAACACTGAGGACCAGTCATTCGAAATGACTTCTCCATGCATTTTATGCATTGGTAAAAGCACTATGATGAAAAGTGTGATATGTTTTCAGGTATCTCCTATACTAATAGAGCCACATGCTCACCGGTTTGCCACATGCTGTAGGCCTATGGACTGAACAAGAAACCACCAAAAAATTTAACCAGTCATCGTTCTCACAACACTGAGGACCAGTCATTCGAAATGACTTCTCCATGCATTTTATGCATTGGTAAAAGCACTATGATGAAAAGTGTGATATGTTTTCAGGTATCTCCTATACTAATAGAGCCACATGCTCACCGGTTTGCCACATGCTGTAGGCCTATGGACTGAACAAGAAACCACCAAAAATTTTAACCAGTCATCGTTCTCACAACACTGAGGACCAGTCATTCGAAATGACTTCTCCATGCATTTTATGCATTGGTAAAAGCACTATGATGAAAAGTGTGATATGTTTTCAGGTATCTCCTATACTAATAGAGCCACATGCTCACCGGTTTGCCACATGCTGTAGGCCTATGGACTGAACAAGAAACCACCAAAAATTTTAACCAGTCATCGTTCTCACAACACTGAGGACCAGTCATTCGAAATGACTTCTCCATGCATTTTATGCATTGGTAAAAGCACTATGATGAAAAGTGTGATATGTTTTCAGGTATCTCCTATACTAATAGAGCCACATGCTCACCGGTTTGCCACATGCTGTAGGCCTATGGACTGAACAAGAAACCACCAAAAATTTTAACCAGTCATCGTTCTCACAACACTGAGGACCAGTCATTCGAAATGACTTCTCTATGCATTTTATGAATTGGTAAAAGCACTATGATGAAAAGTGTGATATGTTTTCAGGTATCTCCTATACTAATAGAGCCACATGCTCACCGGTTTGCCACATGCTGTAGGCCTATGGACTGAACAAGAAACCACCAAAAATTTTAACCAGTCATCGTTCTCACAACACTGAGGACCAGTCATTCGAAATGACTTCTCCATGCATTTTATGCATTGGTAAAAGCACTATGATGAAAAGTGTGATATGTTTTCAGGTATCTCCTATACTAATAGAGCCACATGCTCACCGGTTTGCCACATGCTGTAGGCCTATGGACTGAACAAGAAACCACCAAAAATTTTAACCAGTCATCGTTCTCACAACACTGAGGACCAGTCATTCGAAATGACTTCTCCATGCATTTTATGCATTGGTAAAAGCACTATGATGAAAAGTGTGATATGTTTTCAGGTATCTCCTATACTAATAGAGCCACATGCTCACCGGTTTGCCACATGCTGTAGGCCTATGGACTGAACAAGAAACCACCAAAAATTTTAACCAGTCATCGTTCTCAAAACACTGAGGACCAGTCATTCGAAATGACTTCTCCATGCATTTTATGCATTGGTAAAAGCACTATGATGAAAAGTGTGATATGTTTTCAGGTATCTCCTATACTAATAGAGCCACATGCTCACCGGTTTGCCACATGCTGTAGGCCTATGGACTGAACAAGAAACCACCAAAAATTTTAACCAGTCATCGTTCTCACAACACTGAGGACCAGTCATTCGAAATGACTTCTCCATGCATTTTATGCATTGGTAATAGCACTATGATGAAAAGTGTGATATGTTTTCAGGTATCTCCTATACTAATAGAGCCACATGCTCACCGGTTTGCCACATTCTGTAGGCCTATGGACTGAACAAGAAACCACCAAAAATTTTAACCAGTCATCGTTCTCACAACACTGAGGACCAGTCATTCGAAATGACTTCTCCATGCATTTTATGCATTGGTAAAAGCACTATGATGAAAAGTGTGATATGTTTTCAGGTATCTCCTATACTAATAGAGCCACATGCTCACTGGTTTGCCACATGCTGTAGGCCTATGGACTGAACAAATAACCACCAAAAATTTTAACCAGTCATCGTTCTCACAACACTGAGGACCAGTCATTCGAAATGATTCTCCATGCATTTTATGCATTGGTAAAAGCACTATGATGAAAAGTGTGATATGTTTTCAGGTATCTCCTATACTAATAGAGCCACATGCTCACCGGTTTGCCACATGCTGTAGGCCTATGGACTGAACAAGAAACCACCAAAAATTTTAACCAGTCATCGTTCTCACAACACTGAGGACCAGTCATTCGAAATGACTTCTCCATGCATTTTATGCATTGGTAAAAGCACTATGATGAAAAGTGTGATATGTTTTCAGGTATCTCCTATACTAATAGAGCCACATGCTCACCGGTTTGCCACATGCTGTAGGCCTATGGACTGAACAAGAAACCACCAAAAATTTTAACCAGTCATCGTTCTCACAACACTGAGGACCAGTCATTCGACATGACTTCTCCATGCATTTTATGCATTGGTAAAAGCACTATGATGAAAAGTGTGATATGTTTTCAGGTATCTCCTATACTAATAGAGCCACATGCTCACCGGTTTGCCACATGCTGTAGGCCTATGGACTGAACAAGAAACCACCAAAAATTTTAACCAGTCATCGTTCTCACAACACTGAGGACCAGTCATTCGAAATGACTTCTCCATGCATTTTATGCATTGGTAAAAGCACTATGATGAAAAGTGTGATATGTTTTCAGGTATCTCCTATACTAATAGAGCCACATGCTCACCGGTTTGCCACATGCTGTAGGCCTATGGACTGAACAAGAAACCACCAAAAATTTTAACCAGTCATCGTTCTCACAACACTGAGGACCAGTCATTCGAAATGACTTCTCCATGCATTTTATGCATTGGTAAAAGCACTATGATGAAAAGTGTGATATGTTTTCAGGTATCTCCTATACTAATAGAGCCACATGCTCACCGGTTTGCCACATGCTGTAGGCCTATGGACTGAACAAGAAACCACCAAAAATTTTAACCAGTCATCGTTCTCACAACACTGAGGACCAGTCATTCGAAATGACTTCTCTATGCATTTTATGAATTGGTAAAAGCACTATGATGAAAAGTGTGATATGTTTTCAGGTATCTCCTATACTAATAGAGCCACATGCTCACCGGTTTGCCACATGCTGTAGGCCTATGGACTGAACAAGAAACCACCAAAAATTTTAACCAGTCATCGTTCTCACAACACTGAGGACCAGTCATTCGAAATGACTTCTCCATGCATTTTATGCATTGGTAAAAGCACTATGATGAAAAGTGTGATATGTTTTCAGGTATCTCCTATACTAATAGAGCCACATGCTCACCGGTTTGCCACATGCTGTAGGCCTATGGACTGAACAAGAAACCACCAAAAATTTTAACCAGTCATGGTTCTCAAACACTGAGGACCAGTCATTCGAAATGACTTCTCCATGCATTTTATGCATTGGTAAAAGCACTATGATGAAAAGTGTGATATGTTTTCAGGTATCTCCTATACTAATAGAGCCACATGCTCACCGGTTTGCCACATGCTGTAGGCCTATGGACTGAACAAGAAACCACCAAAAATTTTAACCAGTCATCGTTCTCACAACACTGAGGACCAGTCATTCGAAATGACTTCTCCATGCATTTTATGCATTGGTAAACGCACTATGATGAAAAGTGTGATATGTTTTCAGGTATCTCCTATACTAATAGAGCCACATGCTCACCGGTTTGCCACATGCTGTAGGCCTATGGAATGAACAAGAAACCACCAAAAATTTTAACCAGTCATCGTTCTCACAACACTGAGGACCAGTCATTCGAAATGACTTCTCCATGCATTTTATGCATTGGTAAAATCACTATGATGAAAAGTGTGATATGTTTTCAGGTATCTCCTATGCTAATAGAGCCACATGCTCACCGGTTTGCCACATGCTGTAGGCCTATGGACTGAACAAGAAACCACCAAAAATTTTAACCAGTCATCGTTCTCACAACACTGAGGACCAGTCATTCGAAA
Source organism: Ranitomeya imitator (assembly GCF_032444005.1). Classification (NCBI taxonomy): domain Eukaryota; kingdom Metazoa; phylum Chordata; class Amphibia; order Anura; family Dendrobatidae; genus Ranitomeya; species Ranitomeya imitator. Next base: position 282,313 of record NW_027194866.1, read on the forward strand.
TGACTTCTCCATGCATTTTATGCATTGGTAAAAGCACTATGATGAAAAGTGTGATATGTTTTCAGGTATCTTCTATACTAATAGAGCCACATGCTCACCGGTTTGCCACATGCTGTAGGCCTATGGACTGAACAAGAAACCACCAAAAATTTTAACCAGTCATCGTTCTCACAACACTGAGGACCAGTCATTCGACATGACTTCTCCATGCATTTTATGCATTGGTAAAAGCACTATGATGAAAAGTGTGATATGTTTTCAGGTATCTCCTATACTAATAGAGCCACATGCTCACCGGTTTGCCACATGCTGTAGGCCTATTGACTGAACAAGAAACCACCAAAAATTTTAACCAGTCATCGTTCTCACAACACTGAGGACCAGTCATTCGAAATGACTTCTCCATGCATTTTATGCATTGGTAAAAGCACTATGATGAAAAGTGTGATATGTTTTCAGTTATCTCCTATACTAATAGAGCCACATGCTCACCGGTTTGCCACAAGCTGTAGACCTATGGACTGAACAAGAAACCACCAAAAATTTTAACCAGTCATCGTTCTCACAACACTAAGGACCAGTCATTCGAAATGACTTCTCCATGCATTTTATGCATTGGTAAAAGCACTATGATGAAAAGTGTGATATGTTTTCAGGTATCTCCTATACTAATAGAGCCACATGCTCACCGGTTTGCCACATGCTGTAGGCCTATGGACTGAACAAGAAACCACCAAAAATTTTAACCAGTCATCGTTCTCACAACACTGAGGACCAGTCATTCGAAATGACTTCTCCATGCATTTTATGCATTGGTAAAAGCACTATGATGAAAAGTGTGATATGTTTTCAGGTATCTCCTATACTAATAGAGCCACATGCTCACCGGTTTGCCACATGCTGTAGGCCTATGGACTGAACAAGAAACCACCAAAAAATTTAACCAGTCATCGTTCTCACAACACTGAGGACCAGTCATTCGAAATGACTTCTCCATGCATTTTATGCATTGGTAAAAGCACTATGATGAAAAGTGTGATATGTTTTCAGGTATCTCCTATACTAATAGAGCCACATGCTCACCGGTTTGCCACATGCTGTAGGCCTATGGACTGAACAAGAAACCACCAAAAATTTTAACCAGTCATCGTTCTCACAACACTGAGGACCAGTCATTCGAAATGACTTCTCCATGCATTTTATGCATTGGTAAAAGCACTATGATGAAAAGTGTGATATGTTTTCAGGTATCTCCTATACTAATAGAGCCACATGCTCACCGGTTTGCCACATGCTGTAGGCCTATGGACTGAACAAGAAACCACCAAAAATTTTAACCAGTCATCGTTCTCACAACACTGAGGACCAGTCATTCGAAATGACTTCTCCATGCATTTTATGCATTGGTAAAAGCACTATGATGAAAAGTGTGATATGTTTTCAGGTATCTCCTATACTAATAGAGCCACATGCTCACCGGTTTGCCACATGCTGTAGGCCTATGGACTGAACAAGAAACCACCAAAAATTTTAACCAGTCATCGTTCTCACAACACTGAGGACCAGTCATTCGAAATGACTTCTCTATGCATTTTATGAATTGGTAAAAGCACTATGATGAAAAGTGTGATATGTTTTCAGGTATCTCCTATACTAATAGAGCCACATGCTCACCGGTTTGCCACATGCTGTAGGCCTATGGACTGAACAAGAAACCACCAAAAATTTTAACCAGTCATCGTTCTCACAACACTGAGGACCAGTCATTCGAAATGACTTCTCCATGCATTTTATGCATTGGTAAAAGCACTATGATGAAAAGTGTGATATGTTTTCAGGTATCTCCTATACTAATAGAGCCACATGCTCACCGGTTTGCCACATGCTGTAGGCCTATGGACTGAACAAGAAACCACCAAAAATTTTAACCAGTCATCGTTCTCACAACACTGAGGACCAGTCATTCGAAATGACTTCTCCATGCATTTTATGCATTGGTAAAAGCACTATGATGAAAAGTGTGATATGTTTTCAGGTATCTCCTATACTAATAGAGCCACATGCTCACCGGTTTGCCACATGCTGTAGGCCTATGGACTGAACAAGAAACCACCAAAAATTTTAACCAGTCATCGTTCTCAAAACACTGAGGACCAGTCATTCGAAATGACTTCTCCATGCATTTTATGCATTGGTAAAAGCACTATGATGAAAAGTGTGATATGTTTTCAGGTATCTCCTATACTAATAGAGCCACATGCTCACCGGTTTGCCACATGCTGTAGGCCTATGGACTGAACAAGAAACCACCAAAAATTTTAACCAGTCATCGTTCTCACAACACTGAGGACCAGTCATTCGAAATGACTTCTCCATGCATTTTATGCATTGGTAATAGCACTATGATGAAAAGTGTGATATGTTTTCAGGTATCTCCTATACTAATAGAGCCACATGCTCACCGGTTTGCCACATTCTGTAGGCCTATGGACTGAACAAGAAACCACCAAAAATTTTAACCAGTCATCGTTCTCACAACACTGAGGACCAGTCATTCGAAATGACTTCTCCATGCATTTTATGCATTGGTAAAAGCACTATGATGAAAAGTGTGATATGTTTTCAGGTATCTCCTATACTAATAGAGCCACATGCTCACCGGTTTGCCACATGCTGTAGGCCTATGGACTGAACAAATAACCACCAAAAATTTTAACCAGTCATCGTTCTCACAACACTGAGGACCAGTCATTCGAAATGATTCTCCATGCATTTTATGCATTGGTAAAAGCACTATGATGAAAAGTGTGATATGTTTTCAGGTATCTCCTATACTAATAGAGCCACATGCTCACCGGTTTGCCACATGCTGTAGGCCTATGGACTGAACAAGAAACCACCAAAAATTTTAACCAGTCATCGTTCTCACAACACTGAGGACCAGTCATTCGAAATGACTTCTCCATGCATTTTATGCATTGGTAAAAGCACTATGATGAAAAGTGTGATATGTTTTCAGGTATCTCCTATACTAATAGAGCCACATGCTCACCGGTTTGCCACATGCTGTAGGCCTATGGACTGAACAAGAAACCACCAAAAATTTTAACCAGTCATCGTTCTCACAACACTGAGGACCAGTCATTCGACATGACTTCTCCATGCATTTTATGCATTGGTAAAAGCACTATGATGAAAAGTGTGATATGTTTTCAGGTATCTCCTATACTAATAGAGCCACATGCTCACCGGTTTGCCACATGCTGTAGGCCTATGGACTGAACAAGAAACCACCAAAAATTTTAACCAGTCATCGTTCTCACAACACTGAGGACCAGTCATTCGAAATGACTTCTCCATGCATTTTATGCATTGGTAAAAGCACTATGATGAAAAGTGTGATATGTTTTCAGGTATCTCCTATACTAACAGAGCCACATGCTCACCGGTTTGCCACATGCTGTAGGCCTATGGACTGAACAAGAAACCACCAAAAATTTTAACCAGTCATCGTTCTCACAACACTGAGGACCAGTCATTCGAAATGACTTCTCCATGCATTTTATGCATTGGTAAAAGCACTATGATGAAAAGTGTGATATGTTTTCAGGTATCTCCTATACTAATAGAGCCACATGCTCACCGGTTTGCCACATGCTGTAGGCCTATGGACTGAACAAGAAACCCCCAAAAATTTTAACCAGTCATCGTTCTCACAACACTGAGGACCAGTCATTCGAAATGACTTCTCCATGCATTTTATGCATTGGTAAAAGCACTATGATGAAAAGTGTGATATGTTTTCAGGTATCTCCTATACTAATAGAGCCACATGCTCACCGGTTTGCCACATGCTGTAGGCCTATGGACTGAACAAGAAACCACCAAAAATTTTAACCAGTCATCGTTCTCAAACACTGAGGACCAGTCATTCGAAATGACTTCTCCATGCATTTTATGCATTGGTAAAAGCACTATGATGAAAAGTGTGATATGTTTTCAGGTATCTCCTATACTAATAGAGCCACATGCTCACCGGTTTGCCACATGCTGTAGGCCTATGGACTGAACAAGAAACCACCAAAAATTTTAATCAGTCATCGTTCTCACAACACTGAGGACCAGTCATTCGAAATGACTTCTCCATGCATTTTATGCATTGGTAAAAGCACTATGATGAAAAGTGTGATATGTTTCAGGTATCTCCTATACTATTAGAGCCACATGCTCACCGGTTTGCCACATGCTGTAGGCCTATGGACTGAACAAGAAACCACCAAAAATTTTAACCAGTCATCGTTCTCACAACACTGAGGACCAGTCATTCGAAATGACTTCTCCATGCATTTTATGCATTGGTAAAAGCACTATGATGAAAAGTGTGATATCTTTTCAGGTATCTCCTATACTAATAGAGCCACATGCTCACCGGTTTGCCACATGCTGTAGGCCTATGGACTGAACAAGAAACGACCAAAAATTTTAACCAGTCATCGTTCTCACAACACTGAGGACCAGTCATTCGAAATGACTTCTCCATGCATTTTATGCATTGGTAAAAGCACTATGATGAAAAGTGTGATATGTTTTCAGGTATCTCCTATACTAATAGAGCCACATGCTCACCGGTTTGCCACATGCTGTAGGCCTATGGACTGAACAAGAAACCACCAAAAATTTTAACCAGTCATCGTTCTCACAACACTGAGGACCAGTCATTCGAAATGACTTCTCCATGCATTTTATGCATTGGTAATAGCACTATGATGAAAAGTGTGATATGTTTTCAGGTATCTCCTATACTAATAGAGCCACATGCTCACCGGTTTGCCACATGCTGTAGGCCTATGGACTGAACAAGAAACCACCAAAAATTTTAACCAGTCATCGTTCTCACAACACTGAGGACCAGTCATTCGAAATGACTTCTCCATGCATTTTATGCATTGGTAAAAGCACTATGATGAAAAGTGTGATATGTTTTCAGGTATCTCCTATACTAATAGAGCCACATGCTCACCGGTTTGCCACATGCTGTAGGCCTATGGACTGAACAAGAAACCACCAAAAATTTTAACCAGTCATGGTTCTCAAACACTGAGGACCAGTCATTCGAAATGACTTCTCCATGCATTTTATGCATTGGTAAAAGCACTATGATGAAAAGTGTGATATGTTTTCAGGTATCTCCTATACTAATAGAGCCACATGCTCACCGGTTTGCCACATGCTGTAGGCCTATGGACTGAACAAGAAACCACCAAAAATTTTAATCAGTCATCGTTCTCACAACACTGAGGACCAGTCATTTGAAATGACTTCTCCATGCATTTTATGCATTGGTAAAAGCACTATGATGAAAAGTGTGATATGTTTTCAGGTATCTCCTATACTAATAGAGCCACATGCTCACCGGTTTGCCACATGCTGTAGGCCTATGGACTGAACAAGAAACCACCAAAAATTTTAACCAGTCATCGTTCTCACAACACTGAGGACCAGTCATTCGAAATGACTTCTCCATGCATTTTATGCATTGGTAAAAGCACTATGATGAAAAGTGTGATATGTTTTCAGGTATCTCCTATGCTAATAGAGCCACATGCTCACCGGTTTGCCACATGCTGTAGGCCTATGGACTGAACAAGAAACCACCAAAAATTTTAACCAGTCATCGTTCTCACAACACTGAGGACCAGTCATTCGAAATGACTTCTCCATACATTTTATGCATTGGTAAAAGCACTATGATGAAAAGTGTGATATGTTTTCAGGTATCTCCTATACTAATAGAGCCACATGCTCACCGGTTTGCCACATGCTGTAGGCCTATGGACTGAACAAGAAACCACCAAAAATTTTAACCAGTCATCGTTCTCACAACACTGAGGACCAGTCATTCGAAATGACTTCTCCATGCATTTTATGCATTGGTAAACGCACTATGATGAAAAGTGTGATATGTTTTCAGGTATCTCCTATACTAATAGAGCCACATGCTCACCGGTTTGCCACATGCTGTAGGCCTATGGAATGAACAAGAAATCACCAAAAATTTTAACCAGTCATCGTTCTCACAACACTGAGGACCAGTCATTCGAAATGACTTCTCCATGCATTTTATGCATTGGTAAAATCACTATGATGAAAAGTGTGATATGTTTTCAGGTATCTCCTATACTAATAGAGCCACATGCTCACCGGTTTGCCACATGCTGTAGGCCTATGGACTGAACAAGAAACCACCAAAAATTTTAACCAGTCATCGTTCTCACAACACTGAGGACCAGTCATTCGACATGACTTCTCCATGCATTTTATGCATTGGTAAAAGCACTATGATGAAAAGTGTGATATGTTTTCAGGTATCTCCTATACTAATAGAGCCACATGCTCACCGGTTTGCCACATGCTGTAGGCCTATGGACTGAACAAGAAACCACCAAAAATTTTAACCAGTCATCGTTCTCACAACACTGAGGACCAGTCATTCGAAATGACTTCTCCATGCATTTTATGCATTGGTAAAAGCACTATGATGAAAAGTTTGATATGTTTTCAGTTATCTCCTATACTAATAGAGCCACATGCTCACCGGTTTGCCACATGCTGTAGACCTATGGACTGAACAAGAAACCACCAAAAATTTTAACCAGTCATCGTTCTCACAACACTGAGGACCAGTCATTCGAAATGACTTCTCCATGCATTTTATGCATTGGTAAAAGCACTATGATGAAAAGTGTGATATGTTTTCAGGTATCTCCTATACTAATAGAGCCACATGCTCACCGGTTTGCCAAATGCTGTAGGCCTATGGACTGAACAAGAAACCACCAAAAATTTTAACCAGTCATCGTTCTCACAACACTGAGGACCAGTCATTCGAAATGACTTCTCCATGCATTTTATGCATTGGTAAACGCACTATGATGAAAAGTGTGATATGTTTTCAGGTATCTCCTATACTAATAGAGCCACATGCTCACCGGTTTGCCACATGCTGTAGGCCTATGGAATGAACAAGAAATCACCAAAAATTTTAACCAGTCATCGTTCTCACAACACTGAGGACCAGTCATTCGAAATGACTTCTCCATGCATTTTATGCATTGGTAAAAGCACTATGATGAAAAGTGTGATATGTTTTCAGGTATCTCCTATACTAATAGAGCCACATGCTCACCGGTTTGCCACATGCTGTAGGCCTATGGACTGAACAAGAAACCACCAAAAATTTTAACCAGTCATCGTTCTCACAACACTGAGGACCAGTCATTCGACATGACTTCTCCATGCATTTTATGCATTGGTAAAAGCACTATGATGAAAAGTGTGATATGTTTTCAGGTATCTCCTATACTAATAGAGCCACATGCTCACCGGTTTGCCACATGCTGTAGGCCTATGGACTGAACAAGAAACCACCAAAAATTTTAACCAGTCATCGTTCTCACAACACTGAGGACCAGTCATTCGAAATGACTTCTCCATGCATTTTATGCATTGGTAAAAGCACTATGATGAAAAGTGTGATATGTTTTCAGTTATCTCCTATACTAATAGAGCCACATGCTCACCGGTTTGCCACATGCTGTAGACCTATGGACTGAACAAGAAACCACCAAAAATTTTAACCAGTCATCGTTCTCACAACACTGAGGACCAGTCATTCGAAATGACTTCTCCATGCATTTTATGCATTGGTAAAAGCACTATGATGAAAAGTGTGATATGTTTTCAGGTATCTCCTATACTAATAGAGCCACATGCTCACCGGTTTGCCACATGCTGTAGGCCTATGGACTGAACAAGAAACCACCAAAAATTTTAACCAGTCATCGTTCTCACAACACTGAGGACCAGTCATTCGAAATGACTTCTCCATGCATTTTATGCATTGGTAAAAGCACTATGATGAAAAGTGTGATATGTTTTCAGGTATCTCCTATACTAATAGAGCCACATGCTCACCGGTTTGCCACATGCAGAGGCGTAGCTAGAGCTTTTGCCGCCCGGGGCTGTTCCCGAGTTTGGCGCCCCCCCCCCCCAGCTCAATACACACAAAGGTTACCAAAAATGGTTTTCCTGTTTTGTAGAACTTAAACTGGGCCTAATGGTGTCACCCCCACATGCCACACCTGTGACTTAATACCACCACACCATGACCAGGCCACATAGTGACCGAATAATACTACATACAAGGGACAAATACCACCGCACCATTTCCAGACCACATATTACCACCACATAGTGACTGAATACTACAATACTGATCAGTAATAAAAAAAAAAACACAATACTATCACCATAAGTGCCAGTATTCACAGGAGATCTGTACTTAGTATGCAGTGTCTGTGTAGAGGTAATACAGAGATCACTGGTGACATTATACACAGGACCTCTATATAGTATACAGTGTATAGTGTCAGTGTATAGGTAACACTGACTCACCAGTGACGTCTCTAGGTGAAGTCCTTCATCTTTTATCCAGCACAGACCGCCATCATTCCTTCCAGCCAGGACTCGTTTCTGCAGGAAATAACACAGTTATCTCGAGCTCCGCTTGCAGAACACATTACTTAATTTTTCACAACTTCTACATTACATCACATGAAGAAAAAAAGGTGATATAGTGTCACTCTGCACAGTAACAGGACCGCCCCCCCATTTAAAACAGTATACTCAAAAAATAAAATAAATACATCACTGCAGTAACAATATCCCTTAATTATCCCCTATGGTAATAATATTCCCCACCCTGGCCCCGTTTCTCATTCCTGGCTCCAGCCATATGTTGTCGTATCCTGCCCTCATGAGTATCCATTCTACCCCATATGATCTCCACATCCTGCCCCACCAGCCTCCATCGTATCCGTCCTGCCCCATGATCCAATCCTGCCCCGTGTCTCCAATCATGCCCCGTATCTACATTCTGCCCATGCCTCAAGTCCTGCCCCCAGTGTGTCCAGCATATTACCCCCATGTTGTCCAGCAATCTGCCCCAGTGTGTCCAGCATATTACCCCCAGTGTGTCCAGCAATCTGCCCTCAGTGTGTCCAGCAATCTGCCCCAGTGTCCAGCCTTTCCCCAGTGTGTCCAGCAGTCTGCCCCAGTGTGTCCAGCATATTACCCCCAGTGTCCAGCATTGCCCCAGTGTGTCCAGTATATTACCCCCAGTGTGTCCAGCAATCTGCCCCAGTGTCCAGCATTGCCCCAGTGTGTCCAGAAGTCTGCCCCAGGGTCTCCAGCATTGCCTCAATGTGTCCAGAAATCTGCCCCAGGGTCTCCAGTATTGCCCCAGTGTGTCCAGCAATCTGCCCCAGGGTCTCCAGTATTGCCCCAGTGTGTCCAGCATTCTGCCCTATAGTCTCCTGTACTGCCCCAGTGTGTCCAGCATTCTGCCCCATGGTCTCCAGTATTGCCCCAGTGTGTCCAGCAATCTGCCCCATGGTCTCCTGTATTGCCCCAGTGTGTCCAGCATTCTGCCCCATGGTCTCCAGTATTGCCCCGGTGTGTCCAGCAATCTGCCCCATGGTCTCCAGTATTGCCCCAGTATGTCCAGAAGTCTGCCCCAGGGTCTCCAGCATTGCCTCAATGTGTCCTGAGATCTGCCCCATGGTCTCCAGTATTCAGAGTGTCCAGCATTCTGCCCCATAGTCTCCTGTACTGCCCCAGTGTGTCCAGCATTCTGCCCCATGGTCTCCAGTATTGCCCCAGTGTGTCCAGCATTCTGCCCCATGGTCTCCAGTATTGCCCCAGTGTGTCCAGCATTCTGCCCCATGGTCTCCAGTATTGCCCCAGTGTGTCCAGCATTCTGCCCCATGGTCTCCAGTATTGCCCCAGTGTGTCCAGCAATCTGCCCCATAGTCTCCTGTATTGCCCCAGTGTGTCCAGCAATCTGCCCCATGGTCTCCTGTATTGCCCCAGTGTGTCCAGCAATCTGCCCCATGGTCTCCTGTATTGCCCCAGTGTGTCCAGCAATCTGCCCCATGGTCTCCTGTATTGCCCCAGTGTGTCCAGCAATCTGCCCCATAGTCTCCTGTATTGCCCCAGTGTGTCCAGCAATCTGCCCCATGGTCTCCAGTATTGCCCCAGTGTGTCCAGCAATCTGCCCCATGGTCTCCAGTATTGCCCCAGTGTGTCCAGCAATCTGCCCCATAGTCTCCTGTATTGCCCCAGTGTGTCCAGCAATCTGCCCCATGGTCTCCTGTATTGCCCCAGTGTGTCCAGCAATCTGCCCCATGGTCTCCTGTATTGCCCCAGTGTGTCCAGCAATCTGCCCCATAGTCTCCTGTATTGCCCCAGTGTGTCCAGCAATCTGCCCCATGGTCTCCTGTATTGCCCCAGTGTGTCCAGCAATCTGCCCCATAGTCTCCTGTATTGCCCCAGTGTGTCCAGCAATCTGCCCCATGGCCTCCTGTATTATTGCCCCAGTGTGTCCAGCATTCTGCCCCATGGTCTCCAGCATTGCCCCAGCCCCAGACAGTCAGAAATAAAGAAAAAAAAAAAAAAGTAAAATCCTCACCTCTCCCGTTCCCAGCGCAGGTCCGGTGCAGTCAGCGTCTCTCCGGCTCTGCGACGCTCAGGACAGAGAGGCAGAGCGGCGCGCACAGTAGTGACGTCATCGCGCCCTCTGCTCTGAGACGTCGCAGAGTCAGAGGAGGCTGCAGCTGCCGGCGCCGCAGGAACCAGGAGAGGTGAGTATAGAGCGGGGGGCGGGGGCGGGGGCGGGACCCGGGGGTGGGGGGAGCTGGCCCTGGTCGTGGCGGCGGACGGCGCCGCCCGAAGATTTAAAGGGGCGTCTTTTTTTTTTTTTTTTTTTTATCTTCTTCTGCAGCGCCGGCCGCCCCCAGCATTGTGCCGCCCGGGGCGGACCGCCCCCCCCGCACCCCCCTTCCTACGCCACTGGCCACATGCTGTAGGCCTATGGACTGAACAAGAAACCACCAAAAATTTTAACCAGTCATGGTTCTCAAACACTGAGGACCAGTCATTCGAAATGACTTCTCCATGCATTTTATGCATTGGTAAAAGCAATATGATGAAAAGTGTGATATGTTTTCAGGTATCTCCTATACTAATAGAGCCACATGCTCACCGGTTTGCCACATGCTGTAGGCCTATGGACTGAACAAGAAACCACCAAAAATTTTAATCAGTCATCGTTCTCACAACACTGAGGACCAGTCATTCGAAATGACTTCTCCATGCATTTTATGCATTGGTAAAAGCACTATGATGAAAAGTGTGATATGTTTCAGGTATCTCCTATACTAATAGAGCCACATGCTCACCGGTTTGCCACATGCTGTAGGCCTATGGACTGAACAAGAAACCACCAAAAATTTTAACCAGTCATCATTCTCACAACACTGAGGACCAGTCATTCGAAATGACTTCTCCATGCATTTTATGCATTGGTAAAAGCACTATGATGAAAAGTGTGATATGTTTTCAGGTATCTCCTATACTAATAGAGCCACATGCTCACCGGTTTGCCACATGCTGTAGGCCTATGGACTGAACAAGAAACCACCAAAAATTTTAACCAGTCATCGTTCTCACAACACTGAGGACCAGTCATTCGAAATGACTTCTCCATGCATTTTATGCATTGGTAAACGCACTATGATGAAAAGTGTGATATGTTTTCAGGTATCTCCTATACTAATAGAGCCACATGCTCACCGGTTTGCCACATGCTGTAGGCCTATGGAATGAACAAGAAACCACCAAAAATTTTAACCAGTCATCGTTCTCACAACACTGAGGACCAGTCATTCGAAATGACTTCTCCATGCATTTTATGCATTGGTAAAATCACTATGATGAAAAGTGTGATATGTTTTCAGGTATCTCCTATACTAATAGAGCCACATGCTCACCGGTTTGCCACATGCTGTAGGCCTATGGACTGAACAAGAAACCACCAAAAATTTTAACCAGTCATCGTTCTCACAACACTGAGGACCAGTCATTCGAAATGACTTCTCCATGCATTTTATGCATTGGTAAAAGCACTATGATGAAAAGTGTGATATGTTTTCTGGTATCTTCTATACTAATAGAGCCACATGCTCACCGGTTTGCCACATGCTGTAGGCCTATGGACTGAACAAGAAACCACCAAAAATGTTAACCAGTCATCGTTCTCACAACACTGAGGACCAGTCATTCGACATGACTTCTCCATGCATTTTATGCATTGGTAAAAGCACTATGATGAAAAGTGTGATATGTTTTCAGGTATCTCCTATACTAATAGAGCCACATGCTCACCGGTTTGCCACATGCTGTAGGCCTATGGACTGAACAAGAAACCACCAAAAATTTTAACCAGTCATCGTTCTCACAACACTGAGGACCAGTCATTCGAAATGACTTCTCCATGCATTTTATGCATTGGTAAAAGCACTATGATGAAAAGTGTGATATGTTTTCAGTTATCTCCTATACTAATAGAGCCACATGCTCACCGGTTTGCCACATGCTGTAGACCTATGGACTGAACAAGAAACCACCAAAAATTTTAACCAGTCATCGTTCTCACAACACTAAGGACCAGTCATTCGAAATGACTTCTCCATGCATTTTATGCATTGGTAAAAGCACTATGATGAAAAGTGTGATATGTTTTCAGGTATCTCCTATACTAATAGAGCCACATGCTCACCGGTTTGCCACATGCTGTAGGCCTATGGACTGAACAAGAAACCACCAAAAATTTTAACCAGTCATCGTTCCCACAACACTGAGGACCAGTCATTCGAAATGACTTCTCCATGCATTTTATGCATTGGTAAAAGCACTATGATGAAAAGTGTGATATGTTTTCAGGTATCTCCTATACTAATAGAGCCACATGCTCACCGGTTTGCCACATGCTGTAGGCCTATGGACTGAACAAGAAACCACCAAAAATTTTAACCAGTCATGGTTCTCAAACACTGAGGACCAGTCATTCGAAATGACTTCTCCATGCATTTTATGCATTGGTAAAAGCACTATGATGAAAAGTGTGATATGTTTTCAGGTATCTCCTATACTAATAGAGCCACATGCTCACCGGTTTGCCACATGCTGTAGGCCTATGGACTGAACAAGAAACCACCAAAAATTTTAATCAGTCATCGTTCTCACAACACTGAGGACCAGTCATTCGAAATGACTTCTCCATGCATTTTATGCATTGGTAAAAGCACTATGATGAAAAGTGTGATATGTTTTCAGGTATCTCCTATACTAATAGAGCCACATGCTCACCGGTTTGCCACATGCTGTAGGCCTATGGACTGAACAAGAAACCACCAAAAATTTTAACCAGTCATCGTTCTCACAACACTGAGGACCAGTCATTCGAAATGACTTCTCCATGCATTTTATGCATTGGTAAAAGCACTATGATGAAAAGTGTGATATGTTTTCAGGTATCTCCTATACTAATAGAGCCACATGCTCACCGGTTTGCCACATGCTGTAGGCCTATGGACTGAACAAGAAACCACCAAAAATTTTAACCAGTCATCGTTCTCACAACACTGAGGACCAGTCATTCGAAATGACTTCTCCATGCATTTTATGCATTGGTAAAAGCACTATGATGAAAAGTGTGATATGTTTTCAGGTATCTCCTATACTAATAGAGCCACATGCTCACCGGTTTGCCACATGCTGTAGGCCTATGGACTGAACAAGAAACCACCAAAAATTTTAACCAGTCATCGTTCTCACAACACTGAGGACCAGTCATTCGAAAAGACTTCTCCATGCATTTTATGCATTGGTAAACGCACTATGATGAAAAGTGTGATATGTTTTCAGGTATCTCCTATACTAATAGAGCCACATGCTCACCGGTTTGCCACATGCTGTAGGCCTATGGAATGAACAAGAAATCACCAAAAATTTTAACCAGTCATCGTTCTCACAACACTGAGGACCAGTCATTCGAAATGACTTCTCCATGCATTTTATGCATTGGTAAAATCACTATGATGAAAAGTGTGATATGTTTTCAGGTATCTCCTATACTAATAGAGCCACATGCTCACCGGTTTGCTACATGCTGTAGGCCTATGGACTGAACAAGAAACCACCAAAAATTTTAACCAGTCATCGTTCTCACAACACTGAGGACCAGTCATTCGAAATGACTTCTCCATGCATTTTATGCATTGGTAAAAGCACTATGATGAAAAGTGTGATATGTTTTCAGGTATCTTCTATACTAATAGAGCCACATGCTCACCGGTTTGCCACATGCTGTAGGCCTATGGACTGAACAAGAAACCACCAAAAATTTTAACCAGTCATCGTTCTCACAACACTGAGGACCAGTCATTCGAAATGACTTCTCCATGCATTTTATGCATTGGTAAAAGCACTATGATGAAAAGTGTGATATGTTTTCAGTTATCTCCTATACTAATAGAGCCACATGCTCACCGGTTTGCCACATGCTGTAGACCTATGGACTGAACAAGAAACCACCAAAAATTTTAACCAGTCATCGTTCTCACAACACTGAGGACCAGTCATTCGAAATGACTTCTCCATGCATTTTATGCATTGGTAAAAGCACTATGATGAAAAGTGTGATATGTTTTCAGGTATCTCCTATACTAATAGAGCCACATGCTCACCGGTTTGCCACATGCTGTAGGCCTATGGACTGAACAAGAAACCACCAAAAATTTTAACCAGTCATCGTTCTCACAACACTGAGGACCAGTCATTCGAAATGACTTCTCCATGCATTTTATGCATTGGTAAAAGCACTATGATGAAAAGTGTGATATGTTTTCAGGTATCTCCTATACTAATAGAGCCACATGCTCACCGGTTTTCCACATGCTGTAGGCCTATGGACTGAACAAGAAACCACCAAAAATTTTAACCAGTCATGGTTCTCAAACACTGAGGACCAGTCATTCGAAATGACTTCTCCATGCATTTTATGCATTGGTAAAAGCACTATGATGAAAAGTGTGATATGTTTTCAGGTATCTCCTATACTAATAGAGCCACATGCTCACCGGTTTGCCACATGCTGTAGGCCTATGGACTGAACAAGAAACCACCAAAAATTTTAATCAGTCATCGTTCTCACAACACTGAGGACCAGTCATTCGAAATGACTTCTCCATGCATTTTATGCATTGGTAAAAGCACTATGATGAAAAGTGTGATATGTTTTCAGGTATCTCCTATACTAATAGAGCCACATGCTCACCGGTTTGCCACATGCTGTAGGCCTATGGACTGAACAAGAAACCACCAAAAATTTTAACCAGTCATCATTCTCACAACACTGAGGACCAGTCATTCGAAATGACTTCTCCATACATTTTATGCATTGGTAAAAGCACTATGATGAAAAGTGTGATATGTTTTCAGGTATTTCCTATACTAATAGAGCCACATGCTCACCGGTTTGCCACATGCTGTAGGCCTCTGGACTGAACAAGAAACCACCAAAAATTTTAACCAGTCATCGTTCTCACAACACTGATGACCAGTCATTCGAAATGACTTCTCCATGCATTTTATGCATTGGTAAAAGCACTATGATGAAAAGTGTGATATGTTTTCAGGTATCTCCTATACTAATAGAGCCACATGCTCACCGGTTTGCCACATGCTGTAGGCCTATGGACTGAACAAGAAACCACCAAAAATTTTAACCAGTCATTGTTCTCACAACACTGAGGACCAGTCATTCGAAATGACTTCTCCATGCATTTTATGCATTGGTAAACGCACTATGATGAAAAGTGTGATATGTTTTCAGGTATCTCCTATACTAATAGAGCCACATGCTCACCGGTTTGCCACATGCTGTAGGCCTATGGAATGAACAAGAAACCACCAAAAATTTTAACCAGTCATCGTTCTCACAACACTGAGGACCAGTCATTCGAAATGACTTCTCCATGCATTTTATGCATTGGTAAAATCACTATGATGAAAAGTGTGATATGTTTTCAGGTATCTCCTATACTAATAGAGCCACATGCTCACCGGTTTGCCACATGCTGTAGGCTTATGGACTGAACAAGAAACCACCAAAAATTTTAACCAGTCATCGTTCTCACAACACTGAGGACCAGTCATTCGAAATGACTTCTCCATGCATTTTATGCATTGGTAAAAGCACTATGATGAAAAGTGTGATATGTTTTCAGGTATCTTCTATACTAATAGAGCCACATGCTCACCGGTTTGCCACATGCTGTAGGCCTATGGACTGAACAAGAAACCACCAAAAATTTTAACCAGTCATCGTTCTCACAACACTGAGGACCAGTCATTCGACATGACTTCTCCATGCATTTTATGCATTGGTAAAAGCACTATGATGAAAAGTGTGATATGTTTTCAGGTATCTCCTATACTAATAGAGCCACATGCTCACCGGTTTGCCACATGCTGTAGGCCTATGGACTGAACAAGAAACCACCAAAAATTTTAACCAGTCATCGTTCTCACAACACTGAGGACCAGTCATTCGAAATGACTTCTCCATGCATTTTATGCATTGGTAAAAGCACTATGATGAAAAGTGTGATATGTTTTCAGTTATCTCCTATACTAATAGAGCCACATGCTCACCGGTTTGCCACATGCTGTAGACCTATGGACTGAACAAGAAACCACCAAAAATTTTAACCAGTCATCGTTCTCACAACACTAAGGACCAGTCATTCGAAATGACTTCTCCATGCATTTTATGCATTGGTAAAAGCACTATGATGAAAAGTGTGATATGTTTTCAGGTATCTCCTATACTAATAGAGCCACATGCTCACCGGTTTGCCACATGCTGTAGGCCTATGGACTGAACAAGAAACCACCAAAAATTTTAACCAGTCATTGTTCTCACAACACTGAGGACCAGTCATTCGAAATGACTTCTCCATGCATTTTATGCATTGGTAAAAGCACTATGATGAAAAGTGTGATATGTTTTCAGGTATCTCCTATACTAATAGAGCCACATGCTCACCGGTTTGCCACATGCTGTAGGCCTATGGACTGAACAAGAAACCACCAAAAATTTTAACCAGTCATCGTTCTCACAACACTGAGGACCAGTCATTCGAAATGACTTCTCCATGCATTTTATGCATTGGTAAAAGCACTATGATGAAAAGTGTGATATGTTTTCAGGTATCTCCTTTACTAATAGAGCCACATGCTCACCGGTTTGCCACATGCTGTAGGCCTATGGACTGAACAAGAAACCACCAAAAATTTTAACCAGTCATCGTTCTCACAACACTGAGGACCAGTCATTCGAAATGACTTCTCCATGCATTTTATGCATTGGTAAAAGCACTATGATGAAAAGTGTGATATGTTTTCAGGTATCTCCTATACTAATAGAGCCACATGCTCACCGGTTTGCCACATGCTGTAGGCCTATGGACTGAACAAGAAACCACCAAAAATTTTAACCAGTCATCATTCTCACAACACTGAGGACCAGTCATTCGAAATGACTTCTCCATGCATTTTATGCATTGGTAAAAGCACTATGATGAAAAGTGTGATATGTTTTCAGGTATCTCCTATACTAATAGAGCCACATGCTCACCGGTTTGCCACATGCTGTAGGCCTATGGACTGAACAAGAAACCACCAAAAATTTTAACCAGTCATCGTTCTCACAACACTGAGGACCAG